>NW_019104455.1:434250-706969 GCF_001856785.1 Myzus persicae
GGGGGGGGGGGGGGGGGGGTCACAACCCCTTAACCCTCCCCCCCTAGTTGCGCCACTGACTACGTCACCTATACACGTCTACACGAACATAATAATATTATACGATAGGAATTAGAAAAGAGATTTAATTCAGTTTAATTAAGTGGTGTATGTAATTTGCTCCAAAAAGTCAAATAAATTGAGGTGCAGGGTAAGCGGCTATCGTTCTGCTGTACAGTAGGTGTCGAGTAGACTGTAATGGATATTGTGATAAATTTAAATTTATTTACATAAAATAAATAATAATTAAATAAAAAACACGACTCTGAGCACAAACAATCTTTCAGCCTAATATTACTAAGTACATTTTATGGTATAATTGGTATTAAAGTAATTATGTAATTTTAATATTAATGACGACAAAAAAACTAAAATCGTTACTCTACGTTTAAATGTCTAATTTCGTCCAAATTTTAACTTAAAAAATGTATAAAAAAACTATGTTTATATATTTTTTAAATTTGTTGGTTGAAGTTTAAACTACTTATAAGAAACCTATGAGTATTGAGTTACCTATTATTTAGCTAAGGTTAATAGTTTTTGAGTTACATACTCTAAAAATCTAAGTTCTTGGTTTCGCCTAAAAATCCTCGTTAGTTCTTAATTTTATTTTTGGGGTTTCCCGATCCATTTAAAAACGACTAATAATTTTTTTGGTAAAAATGTTATTATTTTCAAATTTAAAATAAATGAATAATTTTTTTAGATTTGTTTTGTTGTATTTATTATGATTTACTGTACTTAAATAATTATGAAATAATAATGAATTACTCAAGTACTTTTAACATATTATACAACAAAAATTAGAAAATAAACTGCTGAAGACCAGTTCATATTCTCCCCTAAACATTCGATAATATAGACATTTTCTCTAATATTAACTATGAATAAAATGTAGTAAGAATCCGGTACATACGTATATTTGCTATTTAACGTATGTGGAATACATGCGGGTGTCAGTCTAACACATGCGGGTGTAGCGTCTCTCGGCTTAAAGAAATTGTATATAATACATTTAGATGAATGTTCCATTGTATGAACAATCTAGTTTAATCTAGGTAAGTTATGGTTGCCGTTATAATATTAGGTCTTTATTAAATCACTAACTACTACTTTGTGCCTTAGTCTATCTTTTTATCACAATTGATTTTAGAACTGCAATTATGTAGGCGTCAATACATATATAAATAAAATTAAACTTCCTAAGTTTACATTAAGAAAATATTCTTAAATATGTGTATACTATTATAATTAATATAAATAATATACAGTTTAAACTTTAAAGTTTAAACCATAAGGTAACATAGGAATATTGTTTACAGTAATATCACTATGTTAATAGTTGTTTATCATCTCATGGTTCATGACGTAATATTATATTATATTATATCATTAAATTGAAACCTTTAATAAAATAGTACTTGATATTCTTTTATTTTTTTTAGTATTTACTAGTATAATTATTACTATAGAAAATTGTATTTCATTAGTTCTAAAGTTTAAGCAAAAAATTACCACTTACCAGAGGCGTTATGATTGGTGCGGTGCATGATTTTGAAAACTTGACTTTTACTAGTTTCCCAACTATTTTTGAACCACTGGAGTTAATAGCATCTGTGTTAGTGTTACTATTGGTAAATTTGTATGTTAACTTTTCTTGACTATTTTCTAAAAATAACACAGTTTTATTAATTGTTTGTTGAAAAAAATAACATCTTGACAATAATAATTATTAAGTAATTCTATACACTAAATTATTGATATTATTTTGAATCTATAATAATGTTTATGTTTTTGCATATTAATATATTATGATATTACCTATATACGTTTCAACACTTAATCGTATAATTCACATAATATGTTGTACCCACGTAGTACGTTCTACGTAGTAGATACTATTGTAATCTGACAATCATTGTAGTACATTTGTCATTATTATATAAAGTGTAATAAATACATTTGAATTAAACAAAACTATAGAAAAACATTTTTAAATACTTTTTTGTAATATTGTATCATTTTCTTTCTACTTTTGATCATTTTCATTTAACAATAAAATAATATTAATTCAATTTCTATTAAACCGATTCCATTAATACACAACTACACATATTTTCTCTATTTTACTACGAAATTGTTAGTAATCTGTAGAACAAGGTAAGTTTGTATTTTGAATCTTTACTTAATTACTTAAATGATTCAATAATGAATATTTCGGCATTCATGAATGCACTTTTAAATATATCGGCGAATTTATATAAAATAGTAAATACTATATTACTATAAACACAAAACCATGTAATAAACATAAGCACAAAATAAATATAAATATTATACTACGCGCTGCACGTCATCTTGAATATCGATTATTCTATGAGATTAATTAAACCTAATATTTATATTTAATTCATTTAATTTATGTAAATAATCAGAGACTATGCCGTTTACAGTAAACACGCAGTAGTATTTCACAACATCGTTAAACAATTATTTTTCATACCAATCATATTTTTGTAAAAGTTTAAGACGTCGCACGTCGTAGGTACTTGCATGTGTTGCTTTTATCTACCAATAATGCATTAATTTATTTACTGCCCACTATGTTCCATAGCAAAATGTACGTGCAGCATGTTAAAATGTAATGTTGTTAGTTTAAATGTGATAGAATTAACTTAGTATCAAAGTTACAGGCAAGACGCTTATCTGTATTATCTAGTTGGTAGTTTTGCGATATTTTAATTTTTTAGCAAATTATGTGTGTGTATTATATATTAAAATATTGTAAAAATCAACTAAAGAATGAGAACACAGAAAAAGTTCTTACATTTAGGTTTGATGATAAGTTAATTCACTTTAATATTAAAGTTATATCAACACGAAATTGAAATAACGTAAATTTGTCAAGTTGTCTATTTGTAAGACGGAGACAACACAGTGGGTGTAACGTCCTCTTAACTTGAAAGAGGAACTACAAAGATTAATTTCGAAATATTTTGTAAAATACAAGAAACTACATGACATATACTATCAAATGGTATAATATACATTTTGAAATAATTCAAAATCTTTAGAATTATATAAAATTTCAATTTGAAATTTTCTTAAATATTAGATTTTTTTTTATTTAGATACTTAAAAAAAATTTTCCTCCAGATAAAAGTGTTTCTAATGTGGGTGGCTGCTTTCCACAAACTAGGAATCATGTGTTACGTTCGAGTAATTGTAAACTTTTTTATTTCTTTTGAATGATTGATTATTGTTTTATGATCTTATCTGTATTGCAGTATCTCATTTACTCATCGTGCCACTAGGTACAGATTTTAAATTTCATTTAAGAATAAAATAAAAATATAACCATCTATATTAAGGTACTTAAAATTTGAATTACTGTAAAATGTACATAATATATTAAACTAAAAAACCTAGTAACATTGAATATAATGCTATGTGATATTGCTGACACCTGGACATCAAACGAATAAACTCTTAATTTAAGAAGGATATGGATATTTATCAATGATTTTTTGTTTCATTGATGGTTTAATAATTTATAATATACGTAATATAGGTTATTATTTTAAGGTTGTGTCAGAATATTATCACATTTATTATGATTTAATAAGTGTTTATTTTACTTCTAGTTAATACAATCGAGTTTCAACAGTAATGATTTTTGAAATTTTGGAGTATGGTATCGTCAATGTACATTTATTTTAACGTACATTTAAATAGTAAATCGTAATATTACCAATTCGCCGTTTGAAGAACCAAGCAAAATATGTTCCGATGTTATTGATGTACTTTCACCGAGAATCGCGGTCATATCAAAAATAATTATAACAATAATTCTTCATTGGTATAGTTTACTATGATATAATATTATAATGACGAATAATAACGCGTCCGAGCAGCAGTGCGATCGTCGAATTCGGTAGAAACAATTCGTATCACTTTAAACAACAACATACATAGATGCATATATTATTGTATATGCAATGGAGTATGATAGCTTTGGGTAGGCGTGGGTGTGAGGTATGTTACAGTACGCGTACGTGTAAGCATAATTGTACGTATGCGTGTCGTTTTGGAGCGTTAGCGGTGCGTATTGAGCTTTCGCGCGCACGTGCTGGTTGCCGGTTGACACGTATATATAGTTCGGTGCGCGCGCAGGTAATAAAGACGCGTGCGCGCACCACCAATTGACATACCCATCGAGCGCGACTGCGCGAGTCAGATTCGGTGGAGCGGTGTAGCACCACACCGGCAGGGCTGGACGTGGAGGAGAACAAACGGAAAAGGAGCGAGAAACGTTTACGGTTAGGCCGTCACTCTATACACCCCACACCCACATGCGGTGGTGTCGCCAGGAGTCTTTTCTCGGTGTGCGTTTGCGCCGCACCAACGTTACACCGGTGGCGGCGTGTGAACATAATAATAATAATGGATAGCGGATAGGCTGGTGCGGGTGGAAGTGTTGTACTGTGGGGAAGCCGCATATTGGTAGTGGAGGAAGGGGTCGTTGTAAGCGCGCGGCTGGTTGACGCGTGGGTAGCCGTCGCCACAGACGCCGACGCCGGCGGCCGACACGGGCGCGCGCGGTTCAGGCGGCAGTGGCGGTGTTCGCGTTCGTCGCCAGTGGAATCAATACCGCCGCCGCGGCCAATTCATCGGTTTTCGACCGCACGGCGCCGAGGCGCCGTCGTCAAGTCGCACCACCACCACCACCACGACCACCACTCACCCAGTATGCGTGTACAGGTGTGTGTGTGTGTGTGTGTGTGTGTGTGTGTGTGTGTGTGTCCATAGGCACAAATCGTCTATTTAGAGTTTAGTCTCTAAATGCGTATTAAAATAATAATAAATTATTATATTATTTCAATGGTGCAGTTATTATTATACTTATCTGTATTCATAAACATTTTTATTTTTTAGTTTCAAAAGACATATGGATTAACCAACGTCCGACCTACACATGGATGAAAAAAAACAATTTGAAATATTAGAACTGCCTAAAAGTATAATAGGTACTTTGTTCACATTCCTAATATTTATCATGTATATTATAATATAATATATACATAAATAATGGTCATATAATTCATATATATTTTTAAATAATTTTGGACTGAAAATATATAAAAACAAATTGTTCAAGATAATGTCATAGTAAGAGTACTATTAAAGGATTTTATGGTGGTAGAATTGATGCTAAGCACCTAAGGGTGCTTCTGTGTGCGTGTGTCTATACAATATGGGCGCATGCTGTATAATAATATACTGTATGGATTTTTGGCCGAGGTAGGCCGCGGTAGGCGTTGGTCGCCTATGTAGTATTCCGAAGGTTTCGTTGCTGGTATGCCCCCGGGGCAGAGGGAGAAAAAAAACCACGCTCGTCGTAATAGGTTATGCCATGGTCGGGAAGACCGGTGTACTCGGTGTAGGTAAGTGGTGACGGGGTAAACGTAAACGCGATAAACTCTTTCCTTATGTAATATATAATATATATATATATCGTATTATTGTATACACATTAGCCCTTCAAGTTATATATTATTTTATGGTACAGTTATGCATGAACGGGTGGGTTTATTCACTGCAATCTGCATACATGGTCAGTGGTACTGGTAGATATAAGAGGAAGCTATATTATAGAACCTGTATTTGTATGAATTATTTTTTTGGTGGCCCAGGGCTTTAAATCAAGCTGTGTCCGCAAATGATTTGAAGCGTTAAGTTTGGCTTTGTAATGGATAGTAGAATATTAAGTATTACAATTTGTAATATATATATAGCAAGATTGCAGAAATGAACTAAAATACACTGAGCAGTGATGTATTTAGAGTTCACAATCCTTCGTAAAAAGTAATAAAGTTCAAATTTTTAGAGATATGACTACGTTCGGTATAATAAAACGATAAATATATAATAGATAATTATTAAATAATGCCTCATAAAATAAATATTATGAAGTTTCACCTAAATTTGTTTTTTTCAATATAAATTCTACTCTAATGTAGTGATACTGAAATAACTAGAAAATACTTGTTGAATGTAGGTACCTAATTACATGTTGAAACCAGTAGCGTGGAGAGCATATTTCAAAATCTAAACAAAGTATTTAAACAATGACCCACCCACCACCCCTTACTATATATAATATATAATTTAAAGTTGTATGCTAATTTATAATTTTTATTATAGGACATTATCAATAATTTAGTATAAAAAAAATAGTATAGTAATTAATTATACATTCATCCACACAAATATGAATTTTTTTTTAAATATGAGTAATTTCTAGGGCTAAGCAATTTCTAAAGGTAAACGTCGTTCACCACCGTACTGGTTGAAACATTGATAAAAACTATTCATAAATTATCTGAATGAAAACAATTTATTAATTACTATCGTGTGTTGTTAAACTATCTATATTGTATATATAGTTATCGATGTACCTATATATACTTATAATATATTTATGATATTTGGATGATATAAGAATTTTGAGGTTTTATTTCGTCAATCTTAATGCTTATTGCAAAATTCTGTAAAAATGCTGGTGTTTAAACTTTAAAGTATATTTCGGGATATTTTATAATGATGTGCTTTTAACTGTTGTATGTTTGATCATAATTTGGATACTAGTATACTACCTAGTAGAAGAAAGAGTCCAATCATTCGTGGCTCGTACTCTGTTGTGGTTAAAAAATTGTAATATATTTTGAAATTTTCACTTTTATTTTTCCACGGTTTAATATGAAATGCGATATTTAAACCGAAGTTGACAAAACACATATATATTATTGTAATAAAAGTTTCTTAATTCGACTTTCCAAGACTTAAACTTTCAAAAAAAATGTGGTTGTGCGCACTTGCCTCACTATAACATGCAAATATACTTAACTTCAATATTATATTTTGTAGACATGATGTCTGACATCTTATATTCTAGGTTTCTATATAATGATTATAACAATATTTTTATTTAAAAATTAATTTTCTAATTAATAAGCAATGCACATTTTAATACTTAAGTGCGTATAACATAAATCTTTATAAAGCAAACACCTAGTTTGACCTTACACGTGTACAATGTGATGTAGTGAAAAAAATCAATGAACATGTAAACTCACGAAAAACGTATCCCGGTCAAGTTGTCTCGTCAGTTTTCAAGCTTTTATTATGACAAACACACATAATAAAAAAATATTGCTATACAATAATAGTTATTTTATTTAGTTAAAAATTGCTTTAATACTTTAATAATTAATTATAGATCTTAAAAATGAAAACTATTTTATAATGTATTTCCTTATAAGATATTTAGAAATTGTATTTACATTTTATTTTGTATTCTACTGGGTAAAACTGGCTATATATATATGTATTGGAATTAGATGAAGACATGGTAGAGAAGTTGTAACTAGAGCAATTATGATGGAGTGAGTTGGGAGGTGGTTTCTGTGAACCCTGTGGTATGAGAATTGCAGGGTTGACGTTGGACAAATTGCTCATCTTTGTGGGCCATTCTTAAGTTCATATGCGCTATCATTATCATAATAAATTGTATAAATTTAAATTAAGTCCTTATTTTATTATAATATGTATAAGCATAATAATGTGTCAAACTCATCAAGTGACGTAGCCAATAAATTCTCAAACTACTCTTCTAATTAAATCCTTCGATGGCCATTAAAATACATCTAGTTATTATATTTATTTTTACAGATCCCCGAATAAGTGTCATCAGAAGATAGACGAAAGGGTTACTCTTCCCCACTCTCAAGGTATTTTATTTTTCACCCACAATATAAGTAAAATATAAGTACCTATCATTTATTCATATAATATTGAGTTTGCCCACTCTTCAAAGAATTCGGTTTAAGGACGTATTATGATTAAATTAGCTTAAATTTCTAATTTCTATAATATTACCTTATGTATCAATAATTTATAGTTGTATGTAATTATATTTTTGAAAATCTGGACCTGTTCCCAAGAATTAGACTTGTGCATTATATTGTTTAATAAGAAAGAGAGTACAGAAGTAATTAATAATTATAAGTTTATTGGGGTACTCTTATAAAATATAATTATTATACTCATTTGATAAAATTGTGGTTACATTTATTTTTATTTTTTAAATTTTGAGTTTTTAATTCTGATTTAACATCGCATTCTTATAATTTAAATTTTATATTATAAGAATGCAAATATGCAATTATACTATTTTAATATGCAATAAAATATTTTTTTATGTTTAAACTTTAAAGAAATTATATTAACTATAATATTATCTTTTATAATAGATATATTGGTAGAAAAATTATAAAAATTGAAAATATTACCTGTAAGATAAGGAAGTTCTGGTAGATTGTACATCGTGCGAGCTTTAGTTGCAGTTTCATAATATTTATGTTTGTCTCTGATATTTAAATGTTTCCACATATAGTTGAGTCTAGCGAGTTAAAAATAGTATAAAAAAACTATTAATAATAATAATTATTATTATTTATTATTTTTTGGATTGTAATTTGTTTAAAAATACTAAATAAAACCCATTAAAAATAAATTGCTTTCCAATATTTTAATTTTTAAATATAATTTGTTTTTCAGGAGTGAAATGTAGGTATTCAAATTTAATATTAATCATCAGTCTTAATTTTGAATTCAGCAAATAATCTCAGGCAAGAAAGTATTTACTAAGTTGTTCTTACATAAATATGAACTTATAATTTATTTCACTGTTTCATTTCATAGAGCTAGTGATGGCTAATGAGCAATCAACATTCATCGGGAGTTTGTATTAAAATAGGCAGGTATAATCTACAAAACATACATATTTTAGGTGTTAAGCTCTGAATCAATATGTACAGAATTATTTTTTTATTTATAAAGTTAACTATAATCTAACAACCAACGATTTTTTTTATAATTTCATGTCCAAAATAAGTAAATAAATTTATTATTTACGATAACATACCGAACAATTAAGTTACAATTCACAATAATATTATATTGTGTTTATGTGCCTAATATTGTACATATTTTGTACCAATTGGCCATCAATATTGAATAACATATTTTACCGTTCTATTTATAGATGGAAAAAACATTATTGTTTATTTCTTTTCAAATTTTTGTTAATTCTCGAGAAGCGATAGCTATTATAGGACTATCGCTATAGCTGTATTAAACCTATCGTAAAGTTTATCGTGATTGAATGAATCGTATTCGTACATTGTAATGGGTATCGTACATTCGTATTCGTACCGTTACCGTAACCGTATTGACCATTTTATACTAAATTATATTTTACTTATTGTTTGATGTTCTTGGGAATACGTTACTTTTAAGATTGTGATTTAGATTTTTAATAAAATATTTAGTTCAAATAGGTTTGAACAATTTAAATAATAAATTTAAATCTTTTATTAATTATTCTTTTTTTTATGTTTATAATCATTTAAGTTGTTATGATAACTAGTCAACGAGAACAATTTTTTGTGATTGATTTAATATAAAAATTAGTTTGTTGGGGGTGTGGGGGCGCCCCCACAGGTCTGTTTGTCATCAAATATGTGAGCCCCCCTCAATATTTCACAAGATCTACGCCTATGCTCAAAGACCATTTTTTTAAATCCTCGGATTTTTTTGTAGTACGTAAGGAGTATCAAGTGGTGAATGAAACGTCTGTGTTTAAAATGAAATGTGATCCCCTTTTCGAATGTAATTTATTGACCAGATAATTTTTTCAAACATGTTGACGCATTAGAATCAAAATTCAAACTAGTAGTTTTTGAATAATTTAACTTTGTGTCCTAAGGATAATAGATCCACGATAATGGGTTTGATTGATATCGGGGCTATGGTGATTTAAAAAAAGTTGGCGATCAATATTAATGTATCAACATAAATAATTTGTAAAAATGGTCCAAGTATAATAAATAGGTACTAGATCCAGTATTACATCTGTTTTATACTTTTGTAAAACCACTTTTAAGGACTTTTATCTTTGGAACAAACATTTTAACAACTGATAAACTACTCGCTTGAATTTTGAATTGGGTGGATAAAAATTTTCAAAAAAATATTCATTAAATAATTTACAGTAAAAAGAGGGTTCTCATTTGAAAAACAGTAGTTTGTATCTCCACAGAATACAAAAAAAAACTCCTTAAAGTGGTAAAAAAAATTTCTAGGATTTAAAAATATGACCTCTAAGTATATTTAAAGGTTCCAAAATTCAGATGTTTAATACCTCCATTATCCTAAATATGGATAAGTGGGTAACACTCTGCTGCTCATCATTAGGTGTCTAGAGAATCACTATAATGGATATAATAAATTTGAATCTAATAATCATTACCTATAATAAACGAAGACGGTCTGTCAGCCTATAATTTTACTGAGTAAATTATATGGTATTATTATGATTAAAATAATTTATTATTCTATTAGGGATTAGTACAAATGCAGGTTAAAGTAATTTTTGCCAAAAAATTGAATTCAAAAATGTCATTGTGTGTACACTGTATTCGATATAAAATGTGAATCCTTGTTTTACATTTGAAATTCTTACCTAGGTATGAACTTGAACATTTTATAATTTTTAACTACAAAATCGCACATATCTTTAATATTTATCAACTACTATTATAAACAACTTAAAATGAAGTTGTATTCAATTTTAAAGCGGTTTGACCCAACAAATAACATTTCATTAAAATAAGAAAAATGTTGTATTATGAGAATTTGTTAATTTACGGGTGAATAGTGTATACCCAATGTCTAATTTCAAAACTAGTAATAAATGAATTTAACATTCCGTCAAACTTTTTTTTTTGTTAAATGTAGGAAAACTTAAGTAGGAATCTTGTGTAACAATTTCAAATTTTAGATATCGATCACGAAGTTCTGATATATTGTCCATACTTCAAAAATAGTATTGTGCATATAATTTGCTAATATAAATAATCAGAGAAAATTGAATGTATATACATTATACAGTTATTTTTTTTTAGAGTTACATCATAAACCAAAATCAATTTTATCGAAAATCGGGTTTCCGTTAAATTCCCGTTTTTCCTACCACTTTTGAAAACTAATGGAAATTTTTTACTTTTGACTCCTCAAAGTACCAACTAGATGCACTTTCCTACTAGAAAAAAATGCTGTTGAAGAAAATCGAATCACTTTTTACTGCCCCAAAAGGTAAAGACAGACACAAAAAAAAAACACATCATTGTAAAATCAATACCTTCATCGCTTCACTCTAGAGATTAGCCATAGGCTGTAGCCCCCTCCAAAATTCTGTCGAGCTCTCTCAAAATTTGCAAGAAGTTCCGGCGGCACCGTCGTTGATACCACAAGGGAAAAAAATGGGGGGTTTGGACCCTCCCCCCAGATACGGCCTTGATCAGAGGACAATTATTTTTAATTTTAAGCACCTATTTTTTATACTATTTAACAGTTTGAAGTTTGTCCTATAATATGGTATTAAGTTAGGTCAGTCAGAAAATGTATGACTAGATAGATAAGTATATTATTTAAAAATATTAAATTTATAATGTTTTGTATGCAAACAATGTTGTTCAAACAGATTTTTTTAATTATTCCTTTTTTTTTGTTTATTTTAATTTATTGTGGCTACTAGTTTTGTCTATCTTGTTAGCAATAAGAGATTATGGATATTATCTTTATAAATTCTTCAGAATAACCAGAATAATGTTGAATGCTTAATGTATACATACACACACGACACACACACACACACACACACACACACACACACGCGCGCACGCACGCACACACACACACACACACACACACACACACACACACTCACGCACGCACATACACACTTATTTAGTCACTTCTAAGGAGGTAAAAACAGTTTTCCATTTAATTTTTCAAATCTACCCACTTAGTAGTTCATGAAAATGAATTTTGGTATTTATATAATAATAATCCTTCAGCTTTATTACTTAAAGGTAGAATTGTTTCTACATAGTTTTCGACCTCTACCCTCTACCCTAAAAATCTTCAATATCAACGCGTTTATTATAGTGGTACATTATTAATTGGCTATTACATTTATTTATTATCGTTTTATACCAGACACTTGTTGTACAGCTACGCAAATCGCCCAAGCTTTACATTTACTTTCAATATGTTACACTTGTTACAGTTTATTTAGAATTTGGTTATTGTTTTTATAAAACTTGTATCAAAGTTTCCTTTTAAGTAACAACTTGTATAAAATCAATTTTTATGACGTGTGACTAAGAGAAAATCGGTAATGAGTGCTTAAGTAAATATGAAGAAGTCTTTTTCAGAATACTTTAAGTTTTTAATAGCTGTTTGTAGGTATACTGCAGTGTGTAACAGGAAAAGCTGACCAACAAAAAATGAAAATCGATTCAAATTAAATGTATGAAAAAAGTTATGAAAATTAACTAAATAGCTTAAGATTTACTATTATTTTTGAAAATTCTTAACAATAATTCTGTGACAAAAGTTATTACATTAAAATTTATTTATTTCAAAAAAATACTGATATTTTAAAAAATATAAAAAATTTAATTGCTAGACTTAAATTTTTGCTATTAACATAAACATTTTTACTAACATTTTTTTAAAATTACATTTCTAAATTAGCTATTTTGAATTTTTCAAAAACAATGAACAATTTATAGTTTTTAATTTTTAGTATTAGAAAATAAAAATAAATAGTTATATTCCGTAGTTGTAGCTATAAATAATACTAGCGTCTATAAATAATTATCCATGAAAAAAAAATTTTAATATTGATAAGAACAAAAGTTATTTCATTAGTTATGTCATCCTGTTGAACATTGCATATTATAAACCTATACATTATAATTTATAAACATATAATAATATTATAGACTATAGTACTATAATTCTTATAGTATATGATATTGTGATATAAACCTACTTTTATCATTGTTAAAAAAGTTTTAAAAAAATTGTTTGCTTATACTTTTTAGTTTTTATGTTAATTTTGAGTAGGTACTAGAATTTATCTAATTTCTTACCGGCACTTATTATCTAATAATCAATAATAATATACATAGATAATATAAGTAAGTTTTAACCTTATCACGCATTTTTATTAAAATTGTTATCAAGAAGTGTGAAATGTATAACATTGCTTCTAAATAATAATACCTATTACCTACCACCTATAGTACCTACTATCAGATTCAGTATAAATAATTAGCCAATATGAGTAGGTAACTGAAAATAATTTTCATAATATGACTTCTACTTTAATACTAACTTGATCGATAGAATAATATAATTTATGAAATATGTTTAATGTGAAAAGCTATTATTGTTGTAAATACTTACATAGTCTTATGATAAGTTTCACTTTTATGGGGGTATAAATAGTTAAGCTGTTTGCGAAAATCTTCACAGAATATATAAAATGAACTGAAGCTCAAATTCGCCCTAGCTCGCCCATACACTCGTTTCCCAGCATTATTCTCATTAGAAATCAATTGTTGAGTTGTATTTTCATTAATAGACGTAGGTAATTCTGGTGGTAATATGATTTTCGATTTTGGCTCAACATCCATCTTTGGCAAGATTTCTGATTTTGATACGATTTCCGGTTTTGGTAGAAATTTTGATTTTTTTTCAGGAATATCTTCATTATTGATGAAATACATTGTGTATATCCTTAGCATTAAATTTTGAAATAACTATATACCTAAATGTATTTTGAACAAATGGGTTTAATAAAATATAATAATAATATTAATTACATATATCTACCTATATAATTGCAATTTATACTAGTGATTTTTTCAATGGGTGATCGAAGCTCCTTAAATATACAGGAGTAAGTACTGTTTATTTGATGAATAATAAAGGACTACTGGAGGATTTAATTTGTATACAAAAAACTATTTTTAACCACAAAAACCAGTCAAACAATTTTTGTAATTCAATTTAAAACGTAATTAACATTACATTATATGTACAAACTAAAAATGTTATTTACCTGTGTAAGCGTTTATCAAAAAAAAAGAATAATATAATCGTTCAGATATAAATTCTATCAAATTCTGATAATTTACAGATATAGTTCGCAGATTAACTATAAAATTATAAAGTTCTTATTTAACATAATAGGTAATTACGATGAAAAAAACAACATCTTTTACCGATTTCCCAAATGACCGAATGAACATAGAGGTATGTGTACACAATCGATAAGTATCATGGAAGAAAAATACATTCCATCAGTCTTCATCGATAAATTCATCGTTTGTGACTTTACAAATGTACATTTTTCTTTTCAAAAATGGTTTTCATATTGCTAGTTTTTACTAACGTTATTGATAACCTTGTATGTACACTCTACACACAACTTAATAAACTATTAAGGTTGTTATCATTATTATTATTACAAATAAGAATAACTATTATATTAATAAATAATAAATTATTATCGGTACCTATTAATAAATTCTATACCGAAAAAAAATTTTAATGAACATTATAACCGTGTACACAATAATAGTTTTTTAGTTGTAGGTAGACGTTATTGTATAACTTATATAATTATTTATTTTATTTATTCCTGGTAGGATTATGATAAAATTAATTTTTTAAAGTATCGAGTATTTTTTGACAAAATTATTTTGTAAAATACTTGATACTTTATCTAAAAAGTTATGGCGATACCATATACAAGATACAGTTGTATCTAAAATACGTATCTTAGATACGAGTATTTAAGATACTGCCCAACCCTGAGTACCTACTACCTATACTAATTCAAACATAGGCATTAACTACCCGTTATAATTAATATTACTTACTTAATACTATTGCTAAAATAATAATTATTATTTAGCATCCAGTGAGTTCTGGATTGGGTTAATGTGTAGCTGAGTAAGAGTCTGAACCCTGGAGCACCGGTTCACAACTCAAAAATAACATTGAGCAGAATATGAATTATATTATTCTTTAATTCATTTCGCATAACTGCATGCGCTATCTATGTGTAAATCTTAGAGCTATTCAGCGTCGATCACATCCAGCACATCACGTAAAGTTGATATTTGATTTATATTATAATTTATAAATAATATCATTATAACAATTATAAAATCAATGGTAATATCAATAATATTATTGAGTATAATAAATTGTAAAAATCACGATCATGAAGAAATGCTGATGGCCACAGTTCATGTCGTTATGGCCAAAGTATATGATATAGACATCATATAGTATTAGGTATAGTATAAGTATCTTAAATCCTGAAATAAATACGATGATTGATGTCCGATGATCTTATCTAATATTTTAATTAATATTCCATTTGCAAAGGTTAGGTTTTTAAAAAAAAAAATTACAATCCGTTCTAGTCATGTTTAATTTATTTACAATGAACTATAAGTAAGAGACATAAAAACACACAGTTGAGACCACCTGATATAATTCAATTATTTAAATGTAACAATTTACGTTTAATATTACCAGTTCCGTTTGACGTGTCTGGGTGGGTTCCCGGTATGCGTTTTCGAATATAGATAAATGATAAGCTGGTTGGAGTTGGATTGAAGAATAAATTCAAATATCGCATGAAACTATGAAAGTATAAAAAGGTATAACAGTTTCATTGATTGATTAAATTTTGGGGTCGACTTCCATACATAAATACATTATATCCCTTATGAGTCAAAGTAGAAAATATTTCAACTCAAAATTATTGATTATATTACCTCCAACAAATATTTGTACAAAATGAACTATATTTTGAAATTTTGAATACGGTTATGATTATTAAGTCTTTAAATCAGATTGTTTTCTGTTATATATTATGTGAAAATATAAATAGTTTTTATCAAATATGTATTCTGAGGGGCATTATTAGTAGGTAAACAAATATAAATTGTATTTTTGTAAATATATTACATTTGTAATAATACGAGTCTAGTACGATTGTATTTGGAAATTTATTACAAAAATGATTTGTATTTTAAAGTATTGATATAAAAATTATTCATATGTTAAAAAATTAATATAAATACCTATATATTGCTATTTAATTATTGATGTAGGTATCTATTTTATACATATTTTTCAAGAATTTGTTATCAGCTGATTAAGCGTAATCAAAGTGTAACCTTGGACGGTAAAACTGGACCTAAATTTAATTTTAAGGTATTAGGAAATTCAACTTGACTCAGTTGTATCTATGTAAATTTTTATATAAATGATTTTACATATGTACAGCAGATAATTTCTTTCGGTTTAATCAATTATAATAAATCTGTTGTCAATTGTCATTAATAGAATATTTCAATAGTAGAAATATGGGATTAAATAAAAAAATCTAAATTGCACGAAAAATGTTTTGCCTGCAACTTTATTGAAACTATTAACTATATTATTTTAGGACAATATAGATTATATGATTATATATGCATACACATTTCTATGATTTTTATTAATTATTTGTCGAAATGTCATTACAATTTCAAAAACCTGTATTGTAGCATTTATAAAATGCTGAGAAACTGTATTATTTATTAAAATAATTTATTAAACATTTAATAGGTTTTTATCAAACAATTTAAACTGATTTAAAAATTAAAAATAAAATAAATTGAAAAATGAAAAAAGAAAATAATAAATATTTTTGGTTTATAAAGTAAAATATAATTTTAAAACTATTTTAAGTTGTCTGGGGAGTACACATCGGCTCCAGCAACACCAGTTCCTTTTGAATCGCCCAGCCATGGATATTTCCTTGGGCACTCCTTACACGTTGACAAATATCTGAAATTAATAATTATATCATACATTTATTATTCATTTTTTGATCTAATATCGTACAAAACAACTTTATTATAATACTTCTATTTAACTATATTTAACGTATGTAAATATTTTTGTATAAATACGACCATAATATGAAATATATTATTATTTATATCTATAATATAAAATTTTAACATATGTATGTACCTAATGTATATTGTTGAAAATCCAATCATTCTGTAAATTTCTCGGGATTTTGTAAAATTATTTAAACATATTGTCAATTATTAATTCTTCTAATTAAGAAGATATTTCGTATAAATAAATTATGTAGAAAGTTGGACAAACATTTAAAAATTATTAAAATTACAGTTCGTATTTAATTTCTTATCATAGCTTATCACATTTATTATAATTTATAGATTGGTACAAGGTTGTGGAGGTAGTGGTCGCATAACTTTGAATCACTAAAAAAAATTACCAAGGTAATAAAGATCGTGAATGCACTTGATAATAATTAACATACATCTCTATTTTCTATCATCACTAGATATGTACCTACTACCTAGACATTTCCAAATTTTAAAGATATTAACTGTAAGTCTGGTATACTTTCGTTTTGGTTACTCAACTACTTAGTAACTGCTTAGATACATATATCACATATATAAGTATATAATCGTGTAAAACAAAGTTAAGTTCATCATTGCCCACCCTACACAAATACATCGTCCGAACATTTTATAAGAAGCTCAGTTTCTACTTTATCTGTAACGCATATTATAATAAATTACCTAGTTCCGGATACATTGGTTTCTGGATGCTTAAATGATAATGGACATTTGTTCGGTAAATTACAAGGCGGAGAAGGTAGTTGATCGATTTTATCACACATCCATGGTTCAAATCCAGACAATTCCTGGGTGGTCTTTGGGTCAGTCATCCATGTTAATGCTTGTGTAACTGTGACAAACCACACGTCCGGCCTAAATTTAAAATTGAGATTTAATTAGTTAAGTTGCTATCAACCTCTTCACCCCTGCAATTATATAAATATTGATTACTGTTTATTTGCCCAGTCAATGAACTTATGCAGTCCATCTTCAAGCTCTTTAATTTGGAACCAGTTTGTGTGGAAGGGCATCATGTAAGGCGCCCGATTTTGTGAATAATACCGTTGGAAATCTTCACGAAGCCATTCGAATACTTCAGTAGCATCATGACTATGCAATACACATTGATCTAAATACGGGCAGTGACCGCCTTCGTAAGTCGCCACGTAATGAGCGTTCAAAGGAACTTCCCAAGTACCTGCAATTATTATTTGAAAAAAATTAACAATGAACAACATTTATACATTAATTAAAAAAGAGTGAAATAATCAAACTCAAATTAATTATGTTTTTTTTCTAGAAATTAACCTTTAAATGATTTGGTTGGGCAAGTTCCAGACTTGCATTCGTGTGGAATCTTATAATCTAAAGAGTATGGCCATATTGGTACCCTAGACGGAGGTATACCGATTGAACTATCATATACGAACCCGTAGTCTTCGATTACCTAGAATCAAATTAATATATTAAATCAAAAATCAATGTCAGTTCTCAGAATGTTCTAAACATTTCCCAGTCCTGTTATTTTTTCAGATATATATATTATTTTACCTATAAATTTATTATATTAAAAATAAATCGCTTTATAGTAAAAAAAAAAGTTAAATATCTAACTATTTTACGATAATTTAATAAAGATTTAAAGATTAATTAATCCAAAGGTTTAGATAAATGTTTGTAAAATCATTACATACCATTACTATCATTCATAGTAAATTACATTTAAAAAAAAAAACATTTATTATTTATAATAATAATATTATAAGAAGAAATAGTAAATTACATTTCTATTGATAAAAATAAAATACAAATGTATATTATACGATGGTTATTATCAGCAATTTTAAATGTGATAAAAAATTGATTTTAGATCAAAAGTTTCTTAAATTGAAGCATTACAACGATTAAAAACCGAATAACCTATATAATGAAAAATTATAAAAAGTTTTAATATGAAATATTTTAAAAGATCAAATAACAATATATTTTATCTTTAATATATCATACATACATGTATAATATAATATAAAAAACGTTAAATACTTCGTATTGTGTGTTTCTGCCAGGCTTCAGGAATGGTGCTCTCATGCCGACTATATCGCTCTTGGTTAAATTTGCAAAGTTCACTAAAATCTCTCTCATTCCAATCATTTCAGCAACCCACTCTTCGTATCCCTTATCATGTAAGCCTTTTTGTAATCTACAAATACACAATTTAATTTAATTAACTTTAGTTAACAAATATGTATATTATTCATTAATAGAACATGGATTTTGAAGCATAAAAACTATAGGATAAACATTTAAAATAAAGCAATCAATTTTTAAAATAATCTATAAAAGTGGATTTGTTTATATAATTGTTTTATTTAATTATTCATCGTTGTAGTACGTAATTATTCATTAATTTATAAATTGTTAAAATGTAATTTAACACAATAAATCAAATTTATGTCTACAAGACTGCTTGGTTTCAATTGTATTTTTAAATAAAAAATTATACTAGTAGATATATGTTTTAAAAAATAATTAGAACATTGACATTGATTTAAACTCTAAAAAGGCATAAAAATTAATTTAAAAAAACATAAGAGCAAAATGTTGTAAAAATCCGTACTTTACTAATTATTAATTAGTATTGAGGCTTCATAAACATCAATAATTTTATTTTTCAATGTTATAAACTTATAAACCCATTCAATTAGTTGAGTGCATTATATTATATCACATATTTGTTTACACTTACGATACAGTTTCAACAGCAATCTCATGGCCTTTATGTGCGACTTCTTGTACCATGTTATAGTCACAGTATTCATGGGATATAAAGAATGTACCTTTAATGAGACATCCGTTGGGATTTTTCTTATTGTGTGAAAACACTTTTTGATAGTGATTTACATAATTATCTTGATTTAATGCTCCGTCAAATGTCAACAGTATCATTTGTGGTGTCTAAAATCATTTTTGAGGATGAAAATATAGTCAACCAAATATTTTTATGATAGTCAAAAAAATACCTCTTTTGGGTCTAAGCCACCTGGTATGATGGTCCCATCTCTAGAGCAAAAACAATAAGGTAATGTACACTGGCTTGTATCACATTTCTGAGCTAAATCAATAGGATTCTCTGTACTTGGAGCTTCAGCTAAATAAAATCATGATATTTCATTGTTAGTATTGTACTGCATACCTTCTAATATGAATAAAATCTTACTTGCAGGAAGAGGTCCACACCGGGCTTCATTTTTAAACGTACATAACTTGTTAACATCATCAAAGTATAAGCCCGCAGGACAACGATTTAAGTATGGAAAATTATCCACACACTGAAATTAATATGATTGGATTTAAAAATGTATTTATACAATCGAATGTTAAAAATACCTGATAAAATCGACGACATGTGGCTGGATCAGCATAGTTTCCGTTTCCACCGACTTCAGGGCAGGTGAAAGGTTCTCCGTCAGTTTCACATAACACTAAAATTAAATTTGTTTAAAAACATGTTAATATTAAGTAATATTGAATTATTATATTATAAAATTCCATTACTCCGTCGCACAATTATTATAAGGTATAAGGGTAAAAAATATCAAGGTTCTTATCGCAATATACTTTGAATAATAGGTACAAATTATATAACATTATGGGATTTAATAATTACTTGTATTATAATAAAAGTATTTTAAATATTTTGTATGTAATAAGTTCCAAGGTTATTCTCGTTCACAATATTTTTTGTATTAGAATAAAAAATATGAAGACAAATCAGTTAAAAACAATTACTTAACCATTTTAGATTTATAAATATAAAAATATATCAAAAACAGTCAAACTAAACCTGTTATGATAAAAAAAAAACATGATAAAGGTAAACAATTTGCATTAGTTACAAACCTCTTCCAGAAATTAATTTGAATATTATATTTCTATAACATTCAATACGAAGTCACAAAAGAAATACTGGTTATTTGAGAGCTAGTAACTCCATTAATTGTTATACATTAAGGAGGCCTAAAACAATTGTGACTAATAATCTGAAATCAATGTATGGATATTTAATATAGAAATTTTTAATTCGTAAAAAAAACTTCATATTCATTTATTGCTAGGCTTTAGTTTTATGTTTTTATTTTTTAGCTCCAATGAGTTTTATCATTCAGAAATATAACATATAATAAAGCACTTACAATAAAACTATACAAACTCTTATTTATTGATCTATAGTTGCAGTTAAATATAAATACGTGATTCGAATTCTATTCTATATTTCTATATGATAAAAATTGTCAAATTACAATTTACTGGAATAGTAGGGTCAATCAAAATTAGTTTGGTACACCGTGTCCTGGGAATGTCTAGAAAAGTTCAATGTTCTTTAGCGACCTTAGCACATATTATATTTATTAAAAAACTCCACATACATTTTTTTTATTATGCCCAAAGAATAATAATTACATAATGATGTGTGAGAAGGTATTGTGGGAAGTGATAGTAAACCATGTGGTACACACATAATCGACATTTAAAAAGATGAATTGAATTGTTACGCTTTCACAGTAAGGCCAAATATTAATCTCAATATAATAATGTCTGAAATGTTCAGCTTCAAAATGAATAAGTCGTTGTTTTTTTTAAACCACTCTCGTACTTATGTAAAAAATCTTAAAGACTAAAATACTGATTTGATGAGCATGTTTTATATTTTCCAGCATTTGCAAATTGTCACTAATTGTTATTTGAAATCGGTTTCACTGATTTCACTTTTACCCACCGTGAGCTTGTTACGATTTATTACAAATTTCTCCAAATATAAAATAAATTATAGTAACTAATCTCAGGCAATACAGTGACTTGTTGTTTCAAATTGAACAAATATTTATTTCTAAATATTATGATGACTTTTAAAAACACAGAATTTTAGGTCAAATAATATTCGTAACTCTGAGCAAAGATATTAATATTTTTTGGTTTCATAATGATGTTTTTTATTTTGTTTTTGTTTTTGTGAACACTTTTTTACATAAAAAAATCTTCAAACATCGAATTTAGCTATTTTTCTTGATTTAAAATGTAGTCTAGTTGACACATCGATTAAGTAGTTTTATGATTTTGACAGTATTTTTCCATACTATTTACAACTGCAAAAAAATATCAATAAACGTCGTCTTTTAATTTTAATCAAACCTTGCTCAGAATCGTGTTATGAATACAGTAATTTTCCAGTATTTGACACCAATATATGAATCAAGTGAACTCCACATCCGGTCTCTGTGTTGTAAATATTGGACTGGCTTTTTTTAAATATCAATGTGTTTCACAGAGAACCAAAAATATTAGAGAACTTGTAATTTAAATAACAATTTCACTCTATTATCGATTAAAATATATATATTTCAAATAGTTAGGTGTGTCCGACATAAATATAACTTAATGGGCCACACTTTAAATGCACATTAATTTGTTATTTAACTGAAAAATGCAGACTTATGTTAATGGTCATGACATTATAGGTCCTACCTACCTACCTTCCTCTACTATCTATAAAATTCATGCTTTAGATAGGTACTATTATTATAATATTAAATTCGAAGCTTGAATATAATATTATGATCGGCATACTTATTAAGTCTCTGAACAAGAAAAGTTAAACTACAGACAGTAAGAACAAAATATACTAATATGTGTAATACATACTAATAAATATCTACGCAGATAAAAATTGTATTTAAAATATACAACAATATTATTTTAACCTGTACAGTTTATATAAGCTTAAAGTTGATTAGATAATTTAAAACATGCTTTTCAAAACTTAAGTTATGCAATAACCCTATTATGTTCCGTTACGTAAAATATTTAATGAACTCTATTTAATACATTAAATATATACATGCGAGACAATCAGAAACAAATATCTAATGTGTTCAGTTGTATTATATTTGTAAATTTTTTAAATTTAAATTACTTGTATTTAGTTTAATATGTATTACAATTAATAATACTGTTTTTGAAATAATTTAATAAAACATAACACTTACCGATTGGACAAAAGTAAATCGCAATCACTGCGATAAATTTAAGTGCAAAATCCATTCCTACGTCGTGGTTTTGGTTTAAAAGATCACAAAAAAAAAAATATTTACGTCATTTTTTCGAAAGCAATATTGTTTATTCAACCAGTGACCAACTTGCTTGCGTACTGTCGCTGAACTGTGTTGTACAGGTACACTGTGTACGGTGGTAACCTAAGGTTGACCACTTTCTCACACCATAACCAGTTCCAAGAAAATTTTTGATTCATCATTATCATTTTTACTATTACTATAATTATTATTATATTTATTACGATCGTGAACAAAATCGTTAGTCTTATGGGTGTATATAATATAATATAATACGATAATATATTATAGTGTGGTTGTGTTTGCTGCATACAAAGTCAAGGACACGACGGATCAATGCAGACAGACAAAAATTCGTAATGGTTTATTCTTTATTCCATTGAATAATGTATCATAAGAGACTTATTTTTATTTCTTTATTCAAATGCAATACGTATATTTTATATGGGTACATGTAGGTACGCAAGTGTAGAAATAGGCATAATTAGGTAAGTATTATGTAACTTCGCATTAAAAAAAAAATGTGAATACATGAAAATCGATTTAAAACATATTATAACATTTGAATAGGGATATACAATATTACTTTAATAAAAATACATTTCAACTCTTGGTTTAAAGTATATAGTGTTTACTAACTAACTATTAAATATAGTATATAGTAATATAAATAATATTTAATATTACTCAAATACTATTTAATGCACTTATTTATACATAAAAAAAAAATTCCAATTTATGATTTATATTTTATAACATGTATAAGACATAAATTATTTAAAATTCTATTAAAAATTAGGAAAAAAAGTGTTATTAAGTTTGATTTAGTATTATACTATATTATGAAAAAAACACGTGACATTTCATTTGTACTTTCTCTAGAACAAACAAATAGTTAGATATTATGTTTATCATTGATTTTCGAAACCAGAAGTTCAAGATTTATTACTTTCTTTTAAAAATTGTTCGAATCAACTGACATAACTTGATAATAAAATGGGAATATATGTCGCTATGTGGTCAATTAACTACTAGGACTTCATGACAAATAGTTAAGATTGCTATTTTGATAAATAGTTTTCTTATACCCAGTGACAACAATTTCAAAAATAAAATACCATTGCCAATTTAACAATTTGTTCCTTTTTTTTAGTCTGATTAATAAAATGTAACTAAATATAACGATTATACCTGATATTTATTACAGTAGGTGTATAAAGAAGTCTAAACACTTAAGCCCATAGTGATAACTAATATGTATTGACTAATGACTATCAATAATATTTTACATTTAGCATGTCTACAACGTACTATATTAGAGTCTACTAGAGTCTACTAAATACACTTGAGGAAGTCCTTCAATGTTAGACACTAAATAAATATATTACAATAACTTAAAAGTTAAAATATTATATATTTATTGAAATTGTTATATGTTAATTATAATAATATATAATATGGTTCAACTAATTTAATATATCAACAATCATAAAAGTGTATTTTCATTTAATTATACAACCATTATTTTTTTTTTAAATAATCAACAACTTTATAAAAAGTAATTGCCTATATTTATATCTGATTTATTCTTATCTAATTCTTAAACAATAATATTCCACGATTCAGCTACCTCGGTTTCATATTTTTCAAGCTGCAGAAAAAAAACATATGTTTAAATAATAATCTACACTAGTATAATAGTTTCAAATTTTAGATGTTTTATTTCATTTTAAGGATAAATATACCTTTTCAATAATATTGTCTTTGCAAGACATTCGAATTTTTTCCACAGTTGCTGGAGCATCCAACCTAAAATACCCTGTGACACCAGCATCTTCTCTTGCTGAATATATTGCATTTTTAATAGCGAAAAATACCGAAGCCGATAAAAACAGTGGAGGTTCTCCAACAGCCTAAACAATACATTTTATACTATGCAGATATCCTGCAACGGAAGGTCAAAAAATTATATTTTACTTTTGATGAGTAAACAGCCCTTGGATTTTCTGAACCTTTCAGCAATGAAACTGTAAACTGTTTCGGTATATCCGAAAATCCAGGTATTTTATATGTACCAGGTCCCCTCGTATACAACATTCCTTTTGGGCTATATACAAGTTCTTCTAATGTGAATAACCCATAACCTTGCATAAAAGCTCCTTCGATTTGCCCCACGTCGATTGTTGGATTTAAGCTCTGTCCTACGTCCATTACTATGTCTGTGCTTAAAACCTGATACGGAGAAAGAAAAAAACGATAGTAATAACCTGTTTAATGTAGAAAATATGAAACACCCTGTATACTTCATGGTCACCAGTTAAACAGTCCACTTCTACCACCGAAACAGCTGCCCCACTAGTATAATACAAAAAAAAGTTGACCGTGCCTTGATCTGTTGTTGTTCCTATAGTGTGATTTCTGCGTATACAACATAAGTAATTAATTTTCATGGTTACCGAACATCATTATTGGTATTATTCCTTAAGTTAATTATCAGAATCAATATATTGTGTAAAAAAATAATAATTAATATGCGATTGATGAGGATTAAAAACCAAACGTTTTTTGTATTACCTTATAGTAAGCTATTGTTTACTGTATGCATATCAATAAGTATTGCACAATGCACACACTACATAGGTATTTTCAATATTTTTCATACAAAATTTTTTAAATACATTTAAAGTTTGTACTGTTTTTCATCTGAACATGACCTTCATCTTTACTCGAGATATGTATATTATATGAAGTAGGTGTATGTGAAATGTACCATGTACGTAATAATATTCATAAAACCTATAATAATGCTACCTAATACGATGTATGTATATAATGGCGATATTAATGTAGAAATGAGTTACAAAAATACAAAACTATGTTATATTATGTCCAACGAATATTTGGGTATAAATATATTGCCTATTGAATCATAGAATAAAACTTATATTTAATTTAATGTTTTTAAAAACACTCCATGTGTATTACAGAGAAATGAACTTACGCATAAAATCCCGAAGCACACAAATTCACTTTTTCAAAATAAGCTGTCTTCACCCATTCAGCCCACGTACCTCCGGGATTCCTCTTCTTGATCGGTTCCAATCTGGCTTTAACGATCTCACAAGCGTTCTGCAGCACCACAAACGTTGCAGAAAAAATAGAACAATAATGTACGATGTAAGATGTAATATGTAAACCACGAGAAAATAGATAATCATCTCAGTTGTTTGGTTAAATATTAATATTTTTTCACTTCGCCTAAATATTATAGTTCTTTACTCCTTATCGTTTGATAATTGTATTGTTATCATTGTATAGGGAAATAATTCATCATCGTAGGTGGAGGGGGGAATCGGAAAATTATGACATTGCAGGCCTAGTGTGAAGAAGATACGCTTTCTGCATCGCTCTCCTCGAGTTTTCCGAAAGATTGAAATCTACTCTCAGTGTTCGGTGATCGTATTGTGTAGGACGCAAACATATGTATTAAAATTGTAATTCGTATGAAGGTTGCTGCTGAAGTCTAAAACGATATCCACCCACGGCATCGGTATACCAAACGTTGAGGGATCCTAGTTAAGGCCTCCTCCGCATCAAATTATTGTCCGCCTCCCTTAAAGAAAAATCCAGGTTTGCGAGGAACTTGCGTGCAAGTATACTCACGAGAATGGCCATCCCGTTGAGGTCTGAGCTGAAGCTGCCGGCGGTCGGCGACGCGTTGGCCACCTTGTCGGTGCTGGTCTCTTTGACGTGTATTAACTCGGCGGGTATTCCCAGAGCCCTGCTAGCCACTTGGATCATTTTTGTGTGCAGTCCCTGACCCATTTCGACGCCACCGTGTGCAAGCAATACGGAACCGTCTACGTAGACGAGCAACAGGGCCCCGGCTTGGTTCATAAACGCTGAACCTCCCGAGAACCCGATACCGTACATCGTCGGAACAGCTGCGATGCCGCGTTTCTTCAACCGGTTCGTTCTAAAAGTATGAAGTATTGTTTATGTATCGGTGACGATCGACAAATTAATTGGAAAAAACAAAATAGAGGAACTTTGAAGAAGACGATTTATAAATAGCAAGTGTAAAAATATAAATACGCCTTCAGGCAGCAGTTATAAAGATGATTTTGATCTGTACAATTCTCGTTATTTATACTTTCAAAATAAATCATATAAGAGTTTAGTACTTATATCATTATTGAATTCGAATACATTTTTTAATTATTAATTGTATAAGTAAATACATGTTTCTGTTTTTGTGTAAAAAAAAATATGCATCACAAATTGAACTATACATTTCACCTGTCCTGGTCAAAACAAGTCTTATAATAGTGCTCTAAAAATTTAAAAAAAAAATCTTAGGGAACCCCCTCCAATTCTAGCTTTGTGTAATTTTGACATATATAAATTGCAGTTGAATGAGTGGGTGGCGAGTAATTTTGAATATTATAAGTAACGAATGTCATCCGTATAATAATATATTGGGTACTACTTACTTATACGTTTAACGTTTATACATCAGAGATAACACAAAATTGATTTTTTTTACCTATAACTAAATATACAATTTGAAAGCGGGATATAAATGTTGACACGTCGTTTCATTCGTATTGAGTATCATTCTTGGAGCTTTGTATAAATATAATATTAATTCCTATTCGTAACTACTCATAAATCATAATTCATGCAATTTTTTCATACGGCTGTAATATTATGTTTAGGGTGTAACAAGGGAGACTTGACAAATGAAATAACTTTTGTTTTAATCAAGATTTGTTAATTCATTTTTTTCGTATGTATAAAGTATTGACTCTTGCGCTACATGCATAATATAACATTTTTTTTTTATTTTTTAATACAGAAAATAAAAAATTTAAAATCTCATATAAATTTTTTTTTAAATAGTCAATTTGTAAATCTTGTAATTTTCAGTATTAAAAAGTAAAAATAAATGTTTATTATACATGCAGCGCAAGCTTCAATGAATAATATATAGAAAATATTCAAAAATATTGATTAGAACAAAAATTATTTAATTTGTCAGGTCATCCTGTTACATCCTGTATACACATATACAGTATTATAATTAATATTGGAAAGTCAGTAAAGTTCACGATGCATTACAAATATTTAAATGCTGTTTTAAATGCAATATATGATTAATAGTCTCCCTTTTACCAAGGTTTACAATTGTTTTTACTGACTTTCCAATTAATGAACACACTATATAGTATATAATATACGTAAGAGTTATAATATGCGTAATACTTGTAACTATATAGCTATGATATATACCTGTTGAACTCTATAATTTCGTTAGACTTTAAAGTGTATTTCGATCTTTCCAACACTTCGTCCCAACAGTTTTTAACGGTAAAATTAGATATCAATTGATTATAATGTGTTATCTGTCCATTTATGAAGAAATTCTTTGCTCTAACTACATTTGAATCGATGTTTAATTCTCTAGATATGTGATCGATAATTGATTCTGCAAAAAACATCCCTTGAGGTGCACCAAATCCTCTAAAAGCCGTATTTGATGATAAATTTGTAGCACAAGTATATCCTGATATTTTCACATGAGGGATATGATACGTATTCGTTAAATGAGAAACACATCTATCAACTGTCTATGAAACAGAAACATCAATATTACAATATTATAATCTAATAAATTAATAATAATAAAATTGAATCAATTTAAATTGCTTAAAAATGTATAGGTGCTCACTCCCGCCGACAAATCTCTGGAACTTCCAGCATTATTGTATACAGAAATATCCAAAGCCAGGATTTGTCCATGTTCGTTAAATCCCACACGATAATGACATAAAAATGGATTTCTACCACCAGTAATTAACATGTCTTCGTGTCGGTCCAGCATGCATCTAACTGATTTACCAGTTCTGAAAAAAAAATAAAACACATTTTCTAATACCAAACCTTCCTTCCCTGCAGCCTTACTTTACAGCAGCTACTGCACATGGCACAGCTATGGTAAACCCTTTAGTTTCTTTACCACCAAATCCACCACCAAGACGTTTTGTTTTGCAAACTACACGGTTTGCCGGTATGTCTAAGCTATGTGATATACTTTCCTAATCAAATAAAATGTTTATAAAAATTATTTTAATGGTTCTTCATAATATATAAATACTTAGGTATGAAATATAAATGTGTAATATATTTTAGTTTTAAAAATAATACCAATACTCTCAATAAAATAATCCACCGATATAGTAATATTTGTTAATCTTAATTTAAAATTTTCTCCATAGACGATATACGATGGTCCATATTTTAACAGTTCATAAATAATAGATTAGTAAAATTATTTACTGATTTGACTGTATTTTATATTTAAGTTCATGTATAAAGGTATATTGCATAATATATAAGATTGGATAACAAGTTAGGTACATTGTATATTTGTTTATGTACAAAAATAATTTAACCAAAATGCACAATTATAATTTATTATATTATTATATATATGCATCCCATCTCGGGCCACCACATGAAAGATAACAAGATATTATTAAAACTAACATAACTTCAATCAATAATATAATTCAAAGCACTGAATTAAATGTACTTCCTTGGCGATTCAATAGAGATAAAATAAACTCAAGCCTATCATTCCACAACAAAAATACTACAGATAAAAACATTTATAGGAGTCTACATTACGAACTGTTGCGATCGTACTAACAAACAGTATTCCCATGGCCCAAACCAAAAGAGATGACCAGAAAGGACGATGTAATTTTTGTCCACCTACGAATAGACCACATGACACTCGGATACCTCATAGCCAAAGAAGACCCATTCCCATGCTGAACACTCATTACGGTGAAGCACATATTCTTCGAATGTCACCAGTTCAATCAAATTCGCATCAAACAGGCACTATCTTATATGAGATACTTCCACCCACTTCCGAGAAGTCCAAAAAATTAATCAATTTCATCAACGAAACAGAACTCATTTAGCCATCTCATTTAAAATTATTATAGGTACCTTAGAAAACAATGTACAATTAATATAAAATATATATTTAGTAGTAATTCAGTAATTTAGTACAATTTAATTTAATGTAAATTCTTTCTTTTTCCAATGTAAAAAAAACAAATGCTAATAAATAATGTTAATAAGTAACAACTCCGTTGTTTATGCCTTAAACAATCAATAAAAAAAATATTATAATTTATAATACGTTTTAAAGTTTGTAAGCTTTCAATACTAGGGTGTATGTAATTCAATTAAATTGTCGTTTGTTAAAAATATTTAATAACAGAATACATATATCTTTCTTTATTATTATATTTTCATACCATACTTGTGATTATAGACTATAGTTATTATTTCAATAAAAAAAATTGTTGGGTGTGGGGTGGTTATCAACACTTAATCATTACTTAAAATAGAAATCTGCAGTGCGGATTTATATGAAAATTCAAACGTATAATTTTTATTCAAAACAAACCACATTTTTAAAACGAGCTAAAGATACATAAATAATAATAATGCAGGAGATTCATCATGTATGATGCTCATTTAAGTTATACCTGTAATTCGTTTGGTGCTTGTGTTGAACTTATTACTTCGATCTCATTATGTTCATTTATCGGTATTGCTATACAACATTGAGTTTCTAAATAAAAATGATCTTGTCCACCGATTCGTAAGGTACCATTTAGACTATGATTTGATTCTTTGAAACCTTGATCTATGCATCCTTTTTCCCAGTAGGCGCAACAGCCGTCGTAAAACGATTCACTTTTAATAGCTTCCTGTAAAAATTAAAAATGGCCAAAATATTGTCTGATAATAATTGGTTTATTCTATTGACTACGGTTAATTTGTCTATAAATTATAATTTATTATTCTTTCCAAAGTCTATACATTTGTATCCATGTGCATTATAATCAGATTTATTTTTTTAAATACTTCATGTTAAGATAGTGTTCTTTGTTCATTCGTAGACCGTAGTATTTTCATTCTTGTCTCAACAGACATATATTATATACTATTTAGGATAGAAGTATAGAGTTTATACTTTATACAACCATAGATATATAATATATATATTGCATATCTTTTAATTATTGATTGATCCAATTAAACCAAAATATTTAAAATTGTACATACTTCGATGGTAATTATCGGTTTTAATTCTTCATACTGAACATGAATTAATTTAATTGCGTTCTGTGCGGTGATTGGATCTACAGCGATTAATCCACAGATTATTTGACCAACATTTACAACCTGGGAAAAATATTTATTTTTTATTTCTAGAATCTTGAATTGTAGTACTTTAAATTGTAAACAAGAGTATTCTATATTATTATACTTTTTCTCTAGCAAATACATAATCATCTTTAATCGGCAGTACACCGACCATATTGCGATTTCCTGGTAAATCTTTTTCGTCGACTACAGTCACCACGCCAGGTTGCAATAATGCCTCGGTGTAGTCTACACTTATAATTTTAGCATGGGCATGTGTTGACGTCTTAACAGCTAAATAAAGTTCATCGGAACGACGAGGTATATCATCACAATACACAGCTTCGCCTATGATAATACATAATAATATATAATATTAGGTTGTATTTTTTACTTCAAAAATGTAATATTTTTATTATTTGATTGTATAGTTACTAATATTTAATTTTATTTATTTGTTAAATATTTATTAATAAATAATGTGTTACCTGTAGTTTGTTGCATTGCGGATTTATGAACTAATGGTTTACCAACAGCGTCATCTGGACTTTGAGAATTTGGGACGACATGATAATATTGAGCATATTTAGAAATGTGTGTAACAGAGTTATTGCCATTAGTTAAATTGCGTTCATTTATCATTTCCAAACTTAATTGATTACCCACATAATGGTAAAATTTAAAAAATAGGCTAAAAAAATATAACATTTTGTACAAACATACAGTACAACAAATCAATTATTGTGATAATTTAATCATTAATCACCCTAAGACAAGGCTTTTGCGATAAGTCACCATTCCTCCAGGGGCATTTGATGCCAAAGGTAAGTCTTTAAGTAACTCTAAATACACATCCTCTAACAAAGACTCTGACCATTCTCTGTTGATTATTAATGATTTAGTTTTTTGAGCAATGACTGCAGTAGCTGACATCCCACCAAAAACTAACTCGGCATCGTTTACAATATTATTTGATATCTCTACGTAAAATGCAGCATTTACCAAGGCTATGTCATCTTCTTTTCTTCTTGATTGTTTAATTGATTTAAAAAATGTGTTCTAAAACAAATGTATACATTTTTAATTGCCTTAATACAATACTTCATTTGATTAAAAATGTATAACAAACTCTTACTTTCTGTGTAAATGGAATGAACAAATCTATTACGACCTCATCCGGATGTATGGAATTTTGTCGATAACCCGTAAAAAACGTTTTGTCCATTTTCAAAAATCGTATTCCATTTTCTAAAAATAAAATAAAATATAAATTGTGAAGTGGATACATTTGTGTGGTGTTCCTATATCTTAAACAATTATAAAATGAGGTATTACTTTTACTCTGTACTTTTAACTGACAACGAGCAGCTAAAAATATTGGATTTAAATCCGATATAGGGCTTCCCGTTACAATATTACCAGCTACACACTATAAAAATTAAAAATTAAATATAGAATTATGATTTAATATCCATATTAACATATTTAATTATTAACGATAATTTTAAAATAATGGATTTGTGAACTTACAGCAACATTACGAATCTGTTTACTAGCAAACCATGGTATCATTTCCAATATAGATTTTATTATTTGAATTTTATGATCTAACAAATTAATATCACTTAATTAAACACTGTTTTAATAATGGAGTTATAGTTGTTTTACCAGGCATAATATCAATTAGTTTCTTCAATTCATTTTCTAACTTGTCAATAGTTACCGCAGCTCCAACAATTAATCCCTTTGTACACTTTTTAATAGCATTTAACTCTGACACCTTATTCGGTTGTATCATCACTGGATATTCGCAATTTTTGAATTTTATTTCAACTCCTATTTTAAAATGATATTGAAATATTAATCATGCTGTTATATTTGTTTATATTTCATATTTATTATACTTTACCGACTTCAGTATTCCCGACAATTATCCGAGCATTGGGATACTTATATTTAAGTTCCAATAGTTCCAAAATTGATGTCGGTCGATACCACGTAGTATTTTTTCCTCTGAATATCAAATACTCTTCGTCGAACTCTTTGGTAAGCTATACATATATATTTAAATATACCTACTTATATAATATGTAAGTAAATATATTATTTTTGTTTCTCACTATAAGTTCAGGTGGAAAAATTGGTTCTTGGGAAGGATCATACGGTAAGAATTCGGATGAATTGGACACATCCTCAGAATCATTTTCAATTTTCTTAGTTTTCATACAACATTTATTTCCCATGGAACATCCATCAGAGACTTTATCACAAGTAGTCAATGTCATCAAACCCTCTAAAATAGGTCTATAACCTGTACACCTACACAAGTTGCCTGAAATATAATATTTAGCAATAACGCTCTGAACACTATAATTAAAAAAATTACATCTACCTTGTAAAGCAATTTCTAGGTCGCTTTCATCTGGTGTTTTTTCTAATGATCTGAGCATGGCATATACAGACATCACAATACCGGGTGTACAAAAACCACATTGGGATCCATGACTTTTCGCTATTCGCTCTTGAACAGGGTGCAATCTTGTTTTTGTGCTACCAATTCCTTCAACAGTTATTATAGCACATCCGTGTATGCTGACTACAGGACACAAACAAGCATTGACAGCCATATGTCTAATGTTTAATTAATTAAAGAGTTTTTAACTTAATAAATAATAATATACAAGTTACTGGACATAATATATGCATTTGTGTACAATATTAATTTAATATGATTGTTCATAGTTTAGTAGATTAAAGGATACAATGGAGACTTCTTGACGTAATCATATTTTGATACCATTACAGTACAAGCTCCACATCCTCCTTCGGCACATCCTAATTTAGTTCCACATAAACTCACTGAAGTGATGAAATTAAAGAATTTTTAATTGGTATAATTTATCGATGTTTATGACGTAGTGTTTCATTTTATGAAATGAAGACAATGATTTAAAAAAGGATACATTTATTTCTTAAATAATAAAGTAAAGTCCAATGTGGATCAGCTTTTGTTTCAACAACCTGTTTAATTAAACTCAATAAGTTTTTTTTACAAAGTTGGTAAAGTTTACTTAATATAAATATATTTAAAGAGTAGGTGGACATAATACTATTGTGGTATACAGTATATTGGTTAGATTTAAGGTTATGCGTATATACATATAAATATATAATACGTATTACCATTACCGGCGTTTTCCTATTGTGATTATTAAAATTAGATAAGAAAAAAAATACCTTTTCCAAGTATTGTATTCTACTAGTACCTTGTACACAAATTACAAGCATAAAATAAAATGTAACCAATAATATATATGTAATATATACATCTAAAATGTATCTTATTATTACGAGTTGTAGTCTTAATTAAATTACCTACCTCATCACATTCAATACGTTCAAAATTATATGAATACAGCAGTTAAATTGAATAAAACCAATACAACATAACTATTAACTAGGTACCAAAAAAGAACCCACGAAATACTAGTACTACTAATACTGTACTTTTATCTTTTTCAGGATATATCTATTAGGGCCACATGTAACTAGGGTTTGTATAGTTGTACATACAAAAGAATCAGCTTGATTCATTCCCAATACTTTTTAAATCAAATATCAATTAAAGCTAGGATTTTTATGCAATTTTCATTGTTTTTCAAAGCTAGCTACGCCATGATTCAAGATTTTTATGATTAAACTTATAGTAAATTTGTACTTAACTACATGACAATTTCAAATTCATCATTGTTTGATTATTTCTGTATTGATGATTCTACTCTATAGTTTATATCTATTATGACTTTCGATTTTTTTGGATTTTCATTTTTTGTATTGAAATAAGTTAAATTTTAGTTTATACTATGTACAGTTTTATAGAAATCTTAAGACTTACTAACGTCTATAGGCATGCCTATGAGTAACTTAAAATTATAATACACACTTAAATATATTATTTAAATTGTATTATTTTACTATTTTTTTTCTATGATTAAAAAAATTAATTATTTATCTGTACCTTTTTACCGTTGACGAAAAATATTAAGGTTGATGTAATATTTTCCATTGTGCAGCCTTTGTACAAAAATTCCGTAGTAATGTGTGCAAATTCTTAAATTAAGTTTATTCAATTCAAATAACTGTTGTAATATTTAATAATAATTCAGTTATACTAAAATTTCATATACACACATCATTTTACTAAGAGCCGTCATTTATAATAGCTTTGAAAAATATAAAACTGATAACTAATAAGGCTTCAGAAACCATAATTCATTGTGTATTTTTTTCAAACTAAAAGATAGAAAAAACAATATCGATTTCAAACCTGCATTATTTGAACATTATACGTCGATGAAATATATCTTGTGTGTGCACAACGTTTTTTTAAAACTAAGAACTAAGAACTTGTTTTCATGCAAGTCGAAAAAAGTAAAGGGCATATTTTCATATCCATAATATATATATATGTAAGTTAACAAAAACTGGTTTAGGTATTTACTATTTATGTTACATAATTATACCATAACCAAAATTTTATTCCCGGAGAGGGGACAGTAAAATATTAAAAGCATATTGGTATTTTGGAGTTCATGTATTACGTATGTATACATCATATAAATATAATATATAGTTAGATAGTATGGAACTGAGATTTCTAGACTACACTTTGTCACTTTGCATAATATATAATTAGCAGGATTTCTTTTTAAACCAAAGTTTATTTATAAGCTTATAAGTCTTATATTTCTTAAGAAAACTGTTATAAATATAGGTAAGTCAGTTAATTCTATAGGTAGTTAATTAGTGAACGTAAACATATATGTATCATTTTTTTATAATATTAACATTCTATGTTAAGTTATGTACTATAATATAATTAAGTAGGTAGTGTATATGTTTTCAATATGTTAGCAATAAAGTACCGATTTACCAAAAAAGTAAATTCTGTTAGGATGAATCGAAATCAAGAATTAATAATTCCAAAGCGGCTTACAAAATCCTGGGTAAGCTACTGAATATAGATATAGGCGTATGTTATAATACACCTTCCTCCTGTAATTTATCTTATGGTTTTTAATGTTTTAATTTTTCTAGATATAATTTAATTATAATAACGATAAAATAGATTTTCACTTACTTACAAAATTCAAATGTGATGGTATAATTAAAAATGTATTATACTCAGCATACGCGTATATCCATCAAGATCCAGTATTTTTAACACTAATTGTGTAGGACCACTGGGAACTGTTTAATAAAATGAATTGGACAGGTTATACTATCAAATAAAAATATTATATTGTTTAAAATAGTTGTATCAGTACAAAATCGATGTCATAAATAAATAAATAAATAAATAAATAAATAAATTAAAACAATTATAAAACTAATTTTAAGATGAATAAATTATTATTTGACATAATGCTTTAATTAATGTCTTTACAATATCAAATTGTTTCATTTAAGGCTTCATTTTCGTTTACCAACGAAACAATGGAGGAATTAGGTTTTGTAGTTTCTTCTTCATATTCATCATCACCTTCTAATAATAAATCTTCGGACGCTGTCGAAGGTGTGGTTGTTGTTGACTTAAGTAGCATTAGGCTAGGCTTAGGGGGTACTAACCCGACGATTTCAACCTATAAAAAAAATAGTATAAGGTATGACATTTATAAAATAATATGTAACGTAATATATTTTTAATTATATATTTACATGCAAATGTTTTATCGAAATAGGATTGAATTTAAATTTTCAAACTTTTCAATACATTATAAATTATAATAGAAATTATTTTGTAATTCTCTCCTGGAAAAATTATATGACCTTATAATTTAATGAACATTCAACGTAGAAGAGAGAAACTTGTCACAAGAAAGTTTCTCAAAGAAATTGTCAATTCTTATTTATCGATACCGAACGACAACCATAATAATAATAATATTTACTATTTTTTTTTCTGTGCCTTTTTATTAAAATGCATCTATATATATATATATAATATATATAAAGGAAAGTGTTCTCCTGATTCATAAGCAAAGCAGACCCGAACCTATTAAAGTTATCGATAATCGAATTTCACGGTGCAGTATGCAAGGATTTTTCAAAATTTTGATTTTAAGGGGTATAAATCGGCAAAAATAAATTTGTATGGAGTGTAAATTGCATATCTATTTACATATTGTATATTTGAATAGCACGGCGGCGGCGGCCCGAGGGTTTCCATAGCTACAAGCAACCTGACCTTTTTGTCCGTCAATTATGTGTTTGATCGGACTGTAGATATGAATTTTTCCGAAAAATAAAATTCTACAATCTATCTATATAAATAAATTAATCCCTATTCCCCTTTGTCAAGGCATCACGCTTATCGCTTATCGTTTACAACAGATCCATCTATAATAAAAATAATTAATAAAATAATTAACAAAATAATTCATTCATTATTTCTTAGTGCACATTTCACAGTCGATTCAATAGGAAAATTAATAAAAAATTGTATGATGCATTTTTCGATAAGTGTTTGTTCATCATAGTTAGTTCAAACTTTCAAAGAAATCAAGCTTAGAATTTTAAACAAACTTAAGTAGCAAAACTCGCAAAGCTACAAGTCAAAGATAAACAAGAGTAAATCAAACACATAATTTGATGGACAAAAATCTCAAGTTGAGGTAAGCTGGAAACCCTCGGGACGCCGTGTCATACAATATGTGTATAGCTGTACAATTTGCACGTTTATTTTAATTAATAACATATTTTCTGCGCAAATTTTGTAATTTCTTAGTAGAAATGAGTATTTTTTTATTTTTTGGTTGCCATTGGTTATAATTGGGCAGATCAAGTTTAAGCATATAACAAATCGAATGTTCGCACATTGCCTACCAAGGAGGCTGAGTTGCACTTATAGCGCTCATCGGTGTGTCTACAATCAAAATAAAAAATAAAATAGAAATAAAACATATTATTCATTCATATGGAGTATCCTGATAATAAACTGCACGCATTATTACAAGCGAATTCTCATAATAAAGAGTTGGAATTTTTAACAGGCAACGAAATGTACGGGATCAGCTAGTTTAGTCATATATATATAACAAAATTATTTATACTTAGCATAACAACATCTTTACATATTTTATATATGTTAGGTAAATAACATTAAGACTTTAATTATCTTCAATTTTGAGAATTTTTTATTTCATTCCCTCCTCATAAAATGTTACTTATAGGCACCCATGTTTACATATGCATATATTTAATATTATTATAGCATTTTGTTTTACTTCATAACTATAGTTTAGTGGGTTGGTTCCTTGCTGTATAAATTACCTTTTTTTTATCTACTTCACAATTTCGTCCAATGTATCCATCAGCGCAAAGACATCTATAATTTCCATCTTCTTCTGGCAGACTTACACATGTGGCTCCGTTTTGACATGTGACATTGTTGGTTTCGCAGTATTTAAGTTCTAAGACAAATATAAGATAATTACTCTTAATCTAGAAAATGGAGTTAATTTATCTGTTATTTGTGTTTTCAAGTATCTACCTTGGTCACAGAGCATACCACCCCAGCCGGGCTTACAATTACATTCCCATGGACGATTACATGTTCCGTGAACACAGCCTGGGTATGCGAAACATTGGGTGCAGTTCTTACCCCACCAGCCCACTTTGCACCTATAATCATCAATGCATTATTGTTTTTATTTTTATTCTTAATGTACACACTAGCTCACGTAATTAACATTGGTCATTACTCATTTATACATACCTGCATTCATTTGGTTTACGACAATATCCTCGGTCTCGATGACAACCTTCAGAGCATACGGCTATAATAAAATGCCTTTCATTTATAAGAAACTATTATTATGTTGTACACATTTTACTTACGTATCTGGCATAAAATTCCTTGCCACCCCTTTTCACATTTACATTCTAATGGTTTAGAGCATGTCCCATGCATACATCCTGGTAATGGTTGACATTCTTTGCAGAGATCACCAGTCCAACCTAGACGACATCTGCATAATTTTAACAGACACAATAATATAAAAAAACATATATTTATGCATCGTGTTGGTGTTTAAATAAATTAACTACTAACCTTATTCGTTACTTTTAAGCATTATAAAAATAAAAATTTCGACAGTTTCAACTTGCGAGTTATATACTATTTATAATTATGCCACTTCAACAATTTTTTTAAATAAACATATTATATAATTTTATAAAAAGCTTATGTTAATTCACTAAACATACAAATTACATAAAAGTACCTATTATTATGTATCATACTTTTCAAATTCATTATCTTCCCATTTTGTTGATAAATAATCCATAAAAAATATTTTTTTAATTTTTGTTGATTCTACCAAAAAAATATATTTAAAATTAAATTATAACTTATAAGTATCTAGCTATCCACCCGAGGTTTTCCGAGACAAAGTTTAGTTTTTTTATAAATATATTTGTAAAAAAAAATTGTTATGCCATATTTCTACTAATTATACTATAGTAATATAATATGTAACTAATGTGACTTATGTGTGAACACTATAGGTACCTTTTAGCTACCTATATTGATTATTATAAATACTATAGATATTATACCCTCACAATCTCAACTAATTTATTGGTATAACTTTTAATTGAAAACATTCTAGAAGTTTTTGAGAAAATTAACTACGGATAAACCAACGTGGGTTTAAAATAAAGTGACCAATTAATATCTAAATTATAAGTTAAAATTGTTATACCTGATTATTTTTAAAATCATTTATGTATAAAAAAAAAAAAATTACTTATTTGATACTATTGCTATATTGTAATATGTAACTAATACCCGATGGAAAATCTCATGAAAACAAGGCAATTCAGTTTGTTCCAAATTTTATAATAGTAATACAATACATGTTTCATGAACAAAAAAAAAATATTCATTTTTCGTGAGCTGAAAAAAAATCGTATTTAAGCTACTATTTAGCTTCTTATAGGGGTTAAAAAAATATAAACTATAATAATACCATTATAAGATAGAAGCAATTGAAATTGAAAGCCATAGGTAAAATAGATTTCAATATAATTAATTTACATCTATTTGATTAACTTACACTATCATAATATATTAGTTTTTTTTTTTTAATTTTTTACTAAAATAAAGTTTTACTGACATATGTCATCTTAACTTAATGTTGATTAGATACATTTTTTATAATATATTAGTAACTTATACGATTTTTAAAAAGATAACAACTATCTTTGTCCGTGTCCAATAAGAAATCTTAAATTTGCAATAAAAAAAAAAACTAAAAGCCACTATACGAGATGACAACTATCCTATTTCTCAAGTTGAACCAAGCAAAATATATTAACAAAATGTTATTAAATTCAATTAAGTGGTTTCGGAGACGGGAGAATAGAGTCAACGAATATCGTGACGTGAGATTTTTTATACATATAAGAAACTGAGAAAGATAGAAGATAGATATTATTTAAATAAATGAGTCATATTTCTCTAAATTAATTATAGAAAGTCAATAACACTTGCCTGCATTCTCCTGGCCAATCACAATACCCTTTACTTGGATGACATTCTTCATGGCATACCGCTATTAGTATGTTGAGCATAAATAAAACATGTAAATTATTTAGATAATTTTAATGCATCATCCACACTCTTCATAACTTTCAATAAAAAATCATCATTACGTTCTGAACAGAATATGCCGTCCCAGCCTTCTAAGCACTTGCATTCGAAACTATTATTGCAGTAACCATGTTGGCAGCCCGGCAGTGCTATACACTTGTTGCACATTTCACCGTAAAAACCTAAAAGAATAATATCAATGTGATCGGTCTTTATATACTATTCCGATGTAGCCCCATGATTTCCGTTATCCATCACTTGACACTCACCCAATTTGCAACGGCATTCGGATGGCCGTTTGCAATAACCTTGAATTGGGTCACAGCCTTTTTTGCAAATTGGCACATCGCAAAGGTCACCTATCCACCCTGGTAGACATTTCATATCACCATTGTCATCGCAAACGTAATGACTCGATTCATTTTGTGTCGCTGGCGCCTCGCAAGCCTATATGGGGGAAATTAGGTAGGTACATGACGTCATGTAAAACAATACAACTCCGATAAAATATATCGAAACTTATTCTGAACTTATAGTTGTATATAGTTATAGTTGTCAAAGTTTTTAGAGTATCAAATTCTAAAAAACGAATCTAATTATTAATAACTAATTGAATACACGTCATTTATTTACATGTATGAACTTCCTTATTTCTTCTTGTTATTATTGTCAAATATCGCTACCTAGTATCGACAATAGACGATAAACTATGTCACTGATTTATATTTTTATGAAAATAGTCATCTCATCCTACGCTATATAACTTCTGAACAAAGCTATCAATGATGGTTTAACGTCTTATATGTGATAAGAACTGTGTCTGAGAGTAAATATATACTTAAACAGTTTTATAAATACTCAAACCTAATAGCATAAATTATTTTAATAAAATATAACATTTTTAATGACATTCGTAAAATATATAAACTAAAAAATAATTTTCTGGTTAAACAATTTTTAGTTCATGATTTATGTAACTAAAGCTTAATAAAAAAATAAATAATGTTTTGAGCTTTTATATTTATATTTATTTGTGATGAATTGGTCATAAATCATAATAAATAGGCACGATAATGATACATTTAAAAATATTTTATAATCAGTTCTAAATATTTAAAAAGTTGGTAAGATAATTTTTATAAGAAATTTTAAATCGAATTGTTTGATCCTTTTTTATAAGGCCAAACTGTTTTAAAAAGAATTCTAAAACATTTTTAACTGACGGTATATAAATGATACCTATGCAAAGTAGATATAACTGTAATATAAACACTCGTAGGTGCGCAGACATGCAGTTATAAAGTCTATACACTACATATAATAAATAATTGTACTATAAATGTTAATATTCTTCCACTGACTACTGGTTTCAATTCTCAGTTAGTATTTAAAAAGAGTTGTCCATCAAGTTTCTATTACACATTCTAGCTGTTTGGTTATAATATAACTAATAAGTAATTGAGACAAAAATATTTTTAAGATTGCGTATTAGTTTCTATACATTTTCTATAAATATCGACATACCACCAAACAAATAAATACATTATATTTTTAGACCATTTGTTTTAACATGAAAAATTTATCTTTAATATTTTTTGTATCACATTTAAGAAATATTATAATTTTTGAAAAAAAATATTTGCAACTACCTATATTATTAATTAACAACAAGTAACAACTTTATTATCGTCTAAATGACGTTTTTATAAATTACAAAAATGTTTTACTATTGAATTTACAAGTTTAATAATGTTGTTAGTTTATCGTATGTAGGCTATCAGTTTTACCGTTGCACAAAACATGAGCGTTTTAGAACATACCTATGCATAACTTGTATGATACACAAATCGACACTTCGGCTAACACATCCTCGTTTATATAGTGGGTCACTAGGCTACCAGATCTGATCACGGGCTTAACTAATGTCGTATACATACAACGTGACCGATGATAATCATAATTAGAAAGTCAGTGTAAACCCTTATTGTTTCGTTTAAAATGTAATTGTTTTTCGTTAAAATTGTTTCTACAAAAATATCTATTGAAATTATCACCGCACCAACACAAATAATGTAACAAACAAGTAAACAAACTCTACAAAAAGGCGATATCATAACTAACTAGTCCATGATTTACATTTTTAATTTGTTGGGAAAAACACACAACAATATAAATATGATTAGATGTGTTATTAAATGATTATTATGATTTTATTAGATATGTTATTAAAATTATAATAAGTTTCACTTTTATAAATGCTCCTGAAATTAAAATAATATTGTTTACCTGTTTTTTCCATTTTGGGATATTTTTGGATGCGGCTAAAATCCTTGGAACTCCAAAAGTACACAAAGCAACAAGTACGGCTAGGGTACGTCTATCGGTCATGTTGACCAAACGACGTCGTATCAATGCTTTCACCAGGACTACACTGACTCATCCGAACATCCGAACCAGCCACTTCCCATTTCTTTTTGTAATTAGCATAAAAACGTGAACTACCTATATCTTCTTATAGGTGCTCTCTGGATTATCGTAATAGCGGGGAGACTACAAATACTTCCGAGAATTCGTAAACAATTTAAAAAAATACTGAATGTATCATATTATTGGATCGAAAGTAATATCATAATTAATACATTAACTTAATACCAGTAACTATCTCATATAGAATACAGTGTTGTGTTCTATACCTAATACATTTTATAAAATAACATAAAATATTTAAAGCAGGTTTCTAATATTACAACAAAATACAACACAGTTTAAACGATAACTGATCCACACAAGAATACACTATTGAAACCATTTTATTTAAATTAAAAATAATGCATTCATTATTTCAAAATTTTCTAAATAGGTAAAAATAAAGAATATAGACCTATTTAACGTATTTATTGACACTCATAAAAATGTAGGAAATATTTTTTTCTGTTAACTTAGAATATTGTCATACACTCTTAGATTGATGTTTTTAAAAAATGTAAATATGTATAATTTTAAAACTATTAACTTATTATTTAAATTATAAAAGAATCAACATAGCATTTATTACGGAAACCCATTTAACAACAGAAAATAATTAAGATTAAAAAAAGGAATGCCGTTCCACTGTACTAAAGGTTACAAGTGGGTCACTGTAATGGGTGGTGATAAATTGTAATTCAATGATATACTATCATTATATTATTTATATACAAAAATCAATACTGAGCGGAGATGTTCTATCAGTCAGCCTATATCGAAATATTATTTTTAAATTCCAACAAAATAACTAAAATTGTTATTCTTCATTTAAATATCTAATTTTGTCTGCAAAAAACTGCATTTATATATTTTTTTTAGATTTTTTGGTGATAGTATGAATTACTTATATGATACCTTGCAATCTATATAACATGATAAATTAAATATTTGCTGAACATTTCAAGTATCTATGGTAATTAATTTTTAAAATACAACAAAATAAGAAAATCGATTCATGAAAATTCAATAATTTACTATAAAGTGTTGAAAAAATTAAAAGTTCAAATGCTCTTAAAAAAATTAGTTGAGTTACATTCCGGTAAACATTTTTTTGTTGAGGATAGAAAAACTTATCAGGAATCTTGCAAAATAATTTCTAAATTTTTGTGATTTTTAAGAATTTTGTCAAAATTCGAATTTCAGATGCTCATAAAAAATTATTGTTGATTTACATTCAACTTTTTTTTAAATTGTGTTAACAACAACAACAACTAATGAGGAGCCTTGTAGTATTACATTTTCAAGTATTTTTACCCATAAATGTTTCATCGATAATATTTTTAAAAAAACCAATAAAAATTGAAATTTTCTTCGAGCGTTAAGGCTTGCGATAAAATATAAAAATACTGTGGTACTTTATTTTCGAATTTTTATAAAACCAACAACAGTATTGCCATATTGACTGCAGTGTGTAATAACGATACCCAATAGAATCGAAAGTTGCAACAAACAGGAGATTGACATTTACACAAAAGTAATTTAAGATATTCCGCTTGACCACACCTAGTAGAGAACAAGAGAAACCTAGATCGAGAAAGACCAAGCATTTCTATAATATATATGTATGTATTTAAAAATAAACAATTTTTAATGTAATCTTTTTTTTAATTGAAACCCTAGTTTGGATTAAAAATTAGGTCCAAAAAAATACCTTTATTAAAAACCATTTGAATTTAGAATTTCGACAAAAAATTGAAAATGATTTTGTAGTTAAAAATGTATTAAATGTTCAATTGTATTATTATTATTATAGAACAATTATTTACTATTGCCTAATTCAGGGCCGTTCAATATTACAGCAGTGTGAAATGGAATGGAATGAACTGTTCATCAAGCTAAAAACATTTTTAAAAATCTGTTCAATCTTTTCTCTTCCTTGTCAACACCACAAAAAAACACGAAACCTCCATCAACCGCTTTAACCTAATCACCGAATCCTATAGGAATATAACACCGGTTTCGGTATGTTCAATTTGCCAATTTATCTTTGTTAATTCTGAAGTCTAAGAAACACTAATTAATTCAGTCAACTTTCAAATGATTATTGTAGATGATTGTAGTTTTGGCTTTACAAATGAAATGGTATATCTACTATATCTTATATGGTGAACAATCTATTATAGTAAAAGTACTTCGGGTACTTATAAAAAAAAATATGCCAATAAACAGAATTTCCAAATTTAGTATGTACGGTAAAATAAAAATGAGCAATTAGTGGTTGACATATTTACCTACTTTTTTTCCTAAATCACTTCTTGGGAGCCGTACCGTCGTACGCATGACATGAACCCCATCGCTTATTTAAATAAATTTATACAACTTTGATTTAACTGTCATGGCATATATCTTACTCAGCCTAACTGGTGTATATGCATACCCCATGCTCCGTGTTGACTTACAATAAATTTACTTGTGACCGTGGCCACATGTGGGTAGTCGGGAGATGCTCCAGAAGTCGGAATATGCTCCAGAGTCAGGATATGCTCCGATTGACATTCTACCTAACCTAACCTAAAAATTAACTTATTTTTTTAAAAAGAATATTTAAAATCATTTATTAATAATATTGATGATATAAAAGTTACATATTTGATAAAAAGGATGCTAAAACAGCATACACTCATAGATTTGTTTTATATATTTTTATTTTAAAACAAATTATGAGCATTTTAAAATGCGCAAAAAATGTACGATTTTTAAATGATCATATTATTAACTAGCTTTAAAATTAAAATATTTAAAAAAACCTATGAGCTTCACTAGATAATATTCTTACTTCTAAATTGAAGATTAACAGAATAAGTGGTCAAAATTAAATTTGAGCTAAATTTTTTTTTTTAATATGTACAAAACGTACAATTTTCTGTTAGGTATGCGTTTGTAAGACCAAGACACCACACATGGATGAGCGTCCTCTAAATGTTAGGACAAATTCAATATAATATTTTAGAATATTATATTAAATTTGTCCTATCTAATCTAAAATTTTGATATTGACCATCTGCTGAAGTTTAAATTACGTTAAACTTAATATTTGTAAATATATATTTATAGGAATTATGGAGTAATCTTAAAAGAGAATCAAGAATATAAACAATATTTATTTTTAGCTTAGAACTTAATATTTTTAATAAGTGTGATTGGTTTATCTCCATGACTACATAATAATATATTATAATGTCTCCATAATAATTGTATGTAAAAATAACCAATATTGGCAACACTAGACGAACCGGCCGGTGAATAACTCCCCACTCCCTGAGGCCATTGACTTGAATTTCTATGTGACCGTAATAATACCATAGTACATATTGTATTAAGTTTACTCCTTCAATTTGAGTACTTATATACGGTAATGTATACACATATTTGTATATTACATATTTATGAGTTATTCATTTATAATAAGGCGTTTGTGCAATATTTACACAATAACAAATAATAATAACTAAGGCACACGCAATACCTATGTAAAACGTATTAAAAATTACAATTATGACTTAGCCGGGATTCAAAAATACTAATAGAGTTTACTATGTTTTATATACTATGAAGTATCTATAACATAAGTATGAAGTGTGAATGTATGCAAGTATGTAACGTTATATACTATTATATATACTATAATAGAGCTGATACGACAGCATTTGGTGTAATGTAAGTTGTCTAGTTAAAATTTACTCAGGAGCTCAATAATTGACATAAAATACTTACTCAAATGCATGTGTATTGTGTTTGTATTACTATAACACATAGTTAACAATATGGAACGTTTTTAATAATTTATTATGATTTACAAATATCATAGTTTTATATTTTAGAATTTTAGAATCATATTATCATAGCCTAAAGACTACAGCACAATTCATCTATAATGTTTGAGTGCATTAATTAATGAAACGAATTCATCTCAAATGTGTAACATTGAATAATTATAATTTATAAAAAATCGTAATAAAAATGAAAACGTATAGTTAAAATCTATCGGTTAGTTTTATTGATCTTTTTTAACTTTCAAGCCCAATCGTCGAGTTCTATTGTTATTACCTATAAAATTTAATTACACAATATAAAAGATTAAATATTAAACTATACCAAAACGTACATACTACAATCCAGTTATTCAGAACAATGGCAGTATTAAATATTATCTTAAATGCCTTATAGAGAATTTAAATGGAAACTGGCTTAACCGTATTTTATAAGTTCAGTTTTCAGTACTATCATAGATAATAGTATAATAACATATACCAGAATACCAAATCAAGTAAACTATGAATAGTAGTCCATGATAGAGTAATTCATAATAAAATAATGTAATTACTGAGTTTGTTCATCATCTGAAGAAATAATTTGATTAGTTTTTCTATACATGAATAAGATTAAATTAATAAATATCATAATATATATAAATGTTCAATGTACATTATACATGTATATAACTTAAACTTATATGGTTATGTTTAAAAGGAGTAGTTAAGAGACACATTAACCATGATCGTATAAGTAAATAGGTAATTTTAAACGGCGACCCTAAGATTTAATAAATTGTATTATTTCAAAATTTAAAATTATTTGGTTATTCATTATACACTGTCATAAACATAATATACAAATTAAAACAGATATGTAAGAATAAGAATAGACACATATAATTTAGTTTAGGTAGAACTGTACAAAGGATTCGCCCCAAACATGTTATTTTTCATCAGTTATAACTTATATGCAGTTATTCAAATGCTTAAGATTTTTGATACTATTTAAGGAGAGTACTATGGTGATACAAACTTATGCTTTTAAAATGAGAACTGATCCTTTTCTACTGTAAACTATTAAGTAGTACAAAAAATCATTATGACATGAAAATATGCTATTTAAGTATTTCTAAAAATTCCAAAAATCAGAATTTTAATGAATTTATTATTCAATTATTAAAGAAAAATGGGGGCGAGGTAAATGCTTGGTAAATCACCTTAAATAATCATTGTTTTTTAAACTTATGTGGTTAAAATCCAATTAAAAAAATCCATTTATAGAATGAATATTGAATTGGTTCATTAATCGATACTTTTAGATTCAAAGTGGAGTTGAATGTATTGATTTTACAACAATGTTTAAAAAAAAATTGTTTGTCTGTATATACTTCATACACGATAGTAGTCGAAATAATGTTTCTACTTTCAACTTCTGTATCTCCTCTGGCGTGAAAGTGAGTGTAGTTGGAACTTTTAAGAGGTCAATATTAAAAATTCTTAGTAATTTTCAAAAGTATTGAAAAAAACCAAAACAATTTAAAGATAAACGGAGATTTTTACTTAAACCAATTTTTGACAAATGATATAAGATGCATAATGATATTGGTACAATTTCAAAAAAAAAACTGTACTTGCATGAAATTACATCGAATGTTTAGATTTGCATTTTGTATACACCGTATACAGTTTAAAAAAAAATGTAAGTCATTTGGGCTCTCACCTATACTCTATAAGAAAATTGTTTATCAAATTTGTCTAATGTTATTTCTATTGTGACGAAAATGTGTTCTATGTACTATGTAGTATAAAACGATTTAGATGCCAGTGTCAAAAAACTTTAAAAAAATACATAATTAAATACATGTAAGGATCCACCTCCATAGATGCCACTGGAATGTAGTTTTAAGCTCAAAACATATATAGAAATAAATACATAGGTAAGTACTCACAAATTACAAGTAACCAGCTAAGTAAAAGACGATATGTTCAAGAATGAAATAGTTTTAATTAATAAACAGGCAATATTGCTATTATAGGAGACAGTCAGTTAATAGCTCATACTATAGGAAGGTACACGATTTAAGACAGAGAAACAGTTAATATTCTGCGGAGATTGGGGAGAGATGATTCCTCTTCAAAATCGAGAAAAAAAAGTATCCATAACTTGGAAAAATTGGAATATTCATACATAATTAGTAATTACTATGAAGTGCACAATACACGGTTCAACGGTTGTCACACTTGAATTACAGGTGAATTACAATTTTACAATGTTATCAATAATGATTTTGCTGATATTGCTTTATATTAATTATCTATTGGCTATAGCCCTGTCGTGGCCTATAGGTACCAGGTATGGAAAATGTTCTTTTAAAATCATTATGAATTCTAAAATCAATTAATTTGATTAGTGGAAGACTAAAAACAAGAACTACAGGGTAACGGACCATAAGCGATCTACAAATGTTAGTCGACCTATCGATAAGGTTGTATTGATCTATGTGTTTGAATAATGGGAAATAAATAATTCCAAGTACGTAAATTATACATTACGAATAAATAAAAATTACGAGAATCGTATACAAGATCCATGGGTATTTGGAATTTGTTGGAAACAGCCAGATATACTACTAGATTATTAAAAATAATAAAAATGAAATAAAAACTGGAACAACAATTCATAGCGACCAACAGAGAGTGTAATCAACATTAAATAGTCACAAGTACATTCATCAAACGGTTAACCACTCAGAATATTTTATTTACTCTATAACATTGTTTATAAAAGTGTATAATAAATATAAGTATGGTTAATTCGATAGATATATTTTGTAATTTGTAGAATGATTAAATGTATTAAACGTATTGTATAAATTAACAAAATATAATATTGATTTAAAAATTATTTTTTATAAATTTAATAAAATGTCTATTTATTCAACGTATTTCTTTCTTAAATTAATGTTCATTCGTTTTACTAATAAATTTAAATTTAAATTATAAATTTAAAAAACATTTGAAGTTAAAATGTTTTGACATTGGATATATAAACCTCATGGACCTATTTACTTATTTTGATGTATCTAATTCAAAAACGAATATACCTATGACCGTAAAAAATAAATTTATATAAAAAATAATAAATATAATATAGATAATAATTATACACATATATAATAAATATACCTGAAATGTTTACCAAATATAGAAAAAAAACAAGAGTTCTTATATAAATTTGCTAATTAATAATAATTGGAATGCTTAAGGGTGGACACATCCGTCTTGCTCTTAAATTCTTAGGAGTTCGGACTCACAATTCACCTATCTAGTCATATCAATACCAATAGTTGATCAATATAAAAAAAGCGGGTAAATGGATGTCACTTTGCTGCACAGTAGGTTACAAGTGGGTCACTGTATAATGGATGGAATTACATTTGAATTCAATGATACAATATCATTGTATAAGAAAAACGATTCTGAGTGGAGACGGTATGTCAGTCTTGGTTTAAGACATATTAATACCAATATATCTGAGTCGAAATTCGAATTTTAAATGCTTATAAAAAAAAATTGTGCCTATGTATTTTAAATATTTTACAATTGCTATTGTAAAAATATATCAGGAGCCTTGCATTAAATTTTCAAGCTTTTTCGCCCAACAAATAAAATTTTATTGGTATTTATAGAAAAAAAAACTAAGAAAATTGAAAATTGACAATGTCCGTAAACATCTCAAAAAGAGTCAAATTATTTTCAAAATTTTATCGTGTTTAGAAAATGCTAATATCAACATTCAGTGAAATTTTCAAGTATCTACAGCCATTCGTTTTTTAATTACAACAAAAACAGAAAATCGTTACATGAGAAATCGAGTGAATATCAAATGTTGTAAAAATATGAATTTCAAACGCTCATAAAAATTTAATTTGACTTTCTTCTAAAAATTTTTTTTTTGATAAAGGTAGACAAACTTATGAGGAATCTTGTATTAAATTTTAAAATCTTAGATTTAAAAACAAAATTTTTTATGAATTTCTAACTTAAAATAATTTCCAAATTTTCGTCGTTTTTACGTATTTTGTCAATATTTGAACTTTAAATGCTTATAAAAAAAAACTGTGACTAAGGATTTTTAATTTTTTTCATCTGCCTTTGAAACAATATACTAGGAGCCTTGTATTAAATTTTCAAGTTTTTTTAACCAACAAATAACATTTTATTGATATTTATAGAAAAAAAAAATTGAAAAAATTGAAAACTGACAATGTCCGTAAACAGTTCAAAATGAGTCAAATTATTTTCAAAATTTTACCGTGTATAGAAAATGCAAATATAAACAACCTGTGAAAATTTCATATATCTACGGCCATTTGTTTTAGAGTTACACCAAAAACCAAAATCGATTTTGTTAAAAATCGATTTTGCTTAAAAATTCCCGTTTTCCTTAATTTTTCTTTTGTTTTTCACGTCGCTTTTGAAAACTACTAGGAAAATTTTACTTTTGACTCCCCAAAGTACCAACTAGATTCACTTTCCATTCAGAAAAGTTGCTGTTGAAGAAAATCGAAGCAGTTTTACTGTCCTAAAAGGTGATGACAGACACAAAAAAAAATTAAAAAAATTAAAAATTAAAAAAAACACACATCATTGTAAAATCAATACATTCATCGTTCCACTCAGAATCTAAAAGTGGGTAAGTGGGTGAAGCTCTGGTGTAGAGTAGGTTATGAGTGGGTAAATGTATAATGAATGGTGTTAAGCTTGAATTCAATGAAATTATATCATTTTTCATAATATATTGTATACGAAAAATGATTCTGAGCGGAAACGGTGTGTCGGCCTATAGGAAATGTTATATTAAATTTATATTGTTATTATTAATAAGGTAGCCGGAAAGTTGAATTAATGTTATTTGCATATTATCATATTAATTGTTTATAATAATATACTTTAGAAGTTAATAACTATAAAAAAAACTGTAGTAGTATATTTTTTAGATTTTTTGGTTACAAAATTAACTACTAACGTGGAATCTTGTTTTAAATTTTCAATCCTTAGCTATAAAAATTGAACATTTTATACATTTTTAATAACAAAATAATTTGTAAATTTTAAATTATTTAACTAAAATTATTTTCTTTGTTATTTAATATATAATTTTGTCAAAATTTTAACTTTAATTGCTTATAAAAAAATCTTGATTATGAGTTTTTAATATTTTCAACTGATATTCTAACAATTATATCAGGAGCCTTGTTCAATTTTCAAGCTTTTTTGACACAACAAATAAAATTGTATTGACATTTATAGAAAGAAAAACAAAAAAAATTGCGAAAGGGCCGTAAACAGCTCAAAACGTGTCAAATAATTTTGAAAATTGTATCAAGTACCTAAAGGAAAAGATAAAATAAAAATTTGGTGTACATTTCAAGTATCTAGGGTTATTCGTTTTTTTTAATAAGAAAATCGTTCCTTGAGAAATCAAGTGAATGTCCATAATGTTGTAAAAACTTCGAAGGCTCATAAAAATTTTAAATGACTTACCGGTAGACCTTTTTTTATAAAGGTAAGGCAACTTATAAGAAATCTTGTATTAAATTTTTAAATCTTAGATATAAAAATAAAATTTTTATGAATTTCTTACTTAATATAATTTGCAAATTTTCATGATTTTCACAAATTCTATCAAAATTCTAATTTCATAAAAATTTATTGAATAGATTTCTTTTCTCAACTTTTTTTAAAATTTTTACTAACAACAACTTACGAAGAACCTTGTGGGTACCTATTACATTTTCAAAATGTTTGATTAAGCGAACATTTTGTATCGATAATAATTTAAAAAAACTAACAAAACTTGAATTTTTCTTATGCCGATAAATAACTCAAAAAGAGTCACAATATTTCTTACATTTTGTGTTGCATATAGAAAACAATTAGAAATTGTTCACTTTTGACCCATCCAAGTATCAACTAGATTCACTACCAGAAAATATGCTGTTGAAGAAAATCGAAGAATTTTTACTGTCTCAAAAGGGTGATGTCAGACACAAAAATAAAAATATTTAAAAATTAAACATTAAAAAAATCTTCATGGTAAAATTAATTCATTCATCGCTCCACTCAAAATCTAAAATAAATTCGTCATTGTAAAATCAATACTAACATCGCTTTGCTCAGAATTTAAACTATTTATTTAAGTATTTTGTTATATATAACGAGTTAATATTGTACACATATTGTTTATTTTATTCTGTTCAACTGTAAGATACTTTAATTGTTGAGCTGAATTTTTTATAAAGGCTAATTAAAAAAAAAAAAATTTTAATTATTTAATTTACCTATAAAACGTAAGAACATAACAGAAAATGGAGTTTAAGATTAACCTTTTGAAAAACTCTGATACAATTATCAAATACATCAATTTTACAATGGTATGACGTATATATGTTTGAAATGTGTATAAATATGAAATTCAAAATTATTCACCCTACATTTTTTAACGTCTTATAACCGAATTGACAGGAGTCAGTAATATCGAATTTGCGATTCCTGGTGAGAAAACAATTTCGAAGCCTAATAAGCTTTTATTTATTCAGTTAATTTATAATTACTAGTGTTTCCGAAATTCCTATATTTGTTTTTTACTATTCAAATTTGTTGATTCAAAATAATCTAATTTTAAAAGAAGTGTCTATCTTTTGGTGGAAGCAGAAATATGGGGAAAATTAAAAAAATGGGCAAAAAAAATTCACAAGATTCATCTTTTCGCTTTGCTTATTGTTTTCTGTTGGTTAGTTGTTGCGAAGTACCTAAGTTGTTGTAGAGTTGTTATAGTCCCAGGCTAGCCCTCTTGGGTTTAAAGTTCGGCGTCACGTTTGCCCGGGCAACGTGATTGGCGAAACGGGACACTATGATTGATTGTGCACAATGGAAACAATTAACAATTATTACAAAAATATAGATATTCGATTGTTGTATATATTAATTAAAACAGTAATAACGAATAACTATGAATAATGAAATATTAATTCTATTACATAGTGGATAGTGGTACAAGTGAATAATTTGTGAAGTTAAGTGAATATTATATTAAATTTCCTTTTTTCGGCTGGGCGACACGGTCTTATCCGGCACGAGCCGAGTAACGGGTTGGCGACACTGACGCGTCGACGGTTCGTGACGGCGATCGCGAGTCTGCGCGCACGCCCCGCCGCTGCTGCCCGACGCCCTCCATTAGTTGAGTTTGTCGGCCGGCTGCGGACGCTACGGAGAGGTTTTTTTGTGTGTGCTGTGTAGTGTTGTTTTTATTTTTTTTTTACACTAGTGATGATGCTCTGATAATTATAAATTAGGCGAACGGCAACGCCCGGAAATATTGTTATATTACTATTCGGCTATAGTTTATTGTGTGTACGTTCTCTAGAAGTATACTATATTATACACCACCCCAAACACGGAATAATATTTGATCGTCTACGGTTCGGCACCAGGTAAGCGAACTATACTATTATGAATTTGGTGCATCTAATTTTTCGCCGTAACCGTTATATGCCGGTCGTTTACGCCAAATGTTATCTAAAGTGAGATATCCGTGCACACACACTCGGCTTAACGGTGGTTATAATTATTGGCGAACTCGCCGCCGCGTCGGTAGCCTTGACCAACATAACGATGCACTATTAGATTTTAACGTTTAATAATAATATTTCATATAATATTATTGTCAGATCGGCGACAGAGATGACAGTAGTTATATAATATTTACCACCCGTTATTGTCACCGACGCCGCGTCGACTCGACACAGTTGGATTTGCACACTGAGACTTGTTTCCGCCCGTCATGCAAGCGACGGCTTCGAAGGGGGATCGGCAACATTTCCGTTTGCAAAAGTTCGGGGAAGAGGGTTGGCGCACTAGCGCATGTATCGGTCATACGCTCGTCGCTGAACGTTTTTATTACCTACGTCTAAAATCTCTTTTTTTCTCAACATTTTTTGTGCAATTGATTCGCTCTTGTACTCGAAACGATCAGTTTTTACTTGCGTTGAAACTTTGAAAGTACTTGTGACATTTGTGTACCTATAATGTACGCCCGTACACGTTAAGCCGCAGGCCAATCTCACCTAATGTCGTTCCTTGTTATCGCGAAACCGAGGACAATAATTGTATGATAACGGTTACATCATTTCGGAAAATACAAAGCCTCTGAATTCAGTGTTTAGTTTTCAGTTAAAACTTTTTACTTGTAAACATTATTTAATTGTATTATGGACCCGCACTGCCCACGATAACGCCCGAACAAAAATCGTGTATCGTTACTATTTTAGGATTGTATTACACAATTCGCGTTTGATGGTTTCGCAAAAGTCACCCCCCTCAATGGGCGTTAATCGTCTTCGGGCCAGTTCTCGGCGTTCAATTTAAATCGTCCCACAGTGTTGTCCGATGTCTGTGCTCATGCGTTCCCTCCATGAATGAATTCCGTTTGTTTAACGTTTATTAAGTAGGTAATAAAACAGGCGTTTCCGCTTGGAAATGTATGTGTTACTCACTACTGTTAATTGTACGCTCTCAAGTTTTGCAAGGTTAAACGAAAGGAGGAGCTTTTTTGAGGTGTCTAGTTATCATACACAATCATAAAATACTATCATGGTAAAATGTATGTAAATAAAATATGTTAATGAATGTAAAAACTAAAAAGAATATTTAATTTAATTAGGTATAGGTAATGGTATAAATCGTTCTCATAATCTCATTCATAAAACCAATTCATTTTATTTGCTATCATTCATAATTTTTTAATCGTAAATGTTTTATCGTGTTTATATTTAATTGATTTGGACTCAATAATATTTTTAAATGTTCGAGTGTTTCAAAGATTTGAAAGAGATAATTATTTTTTTTACTTCTTACACACTGCTTGTACAATATTAGGTACCAAATATATTTCAAATGAATAATATTATTAATTTTTTTTAAAATTATTGTTACCTGAGGGTATAAATAATAAATACATAAAATATTGTTTTAAATTATTAATAACGATGATGATATTCAAATGAGCGACGTATGTAGGTATAATATAAGCGGAAATCACTACTTTCTGCCAAGTTACAAAAACCAAGTAATGCCAAACCCTCCGCAATTAATCATTGTGTAATGATTTTTGATTTAAACTTATACCTAGTTATTAGTTAATGTTTAAAAATAGCAATGTGTAAACTAATAATCGATCAAACAGCATTTTTGAAAATGCAAGAAAACAAAAATAAACATTGATACATCAAAATTGTTAGAATTTTCGAAGCCACGAGGTTACCAAATTTCATATTTATTAATTTCCTGAAATAAATAATAAATATTTAGTTATCAGTCAGAAAATAATCAGTTACTTAAATAATAATTTTTCCTTTTGTAATGATTAGTAATAACAGATACATTTCGTAAATTTCCTTTTTGGTTCTAACCGTGTATTCAACATAATTTTCCAAGATAGAGCTACAGATAGACGCAGTATTTTCCTTTCAATTTTCAAAAGTCATACATTTTACCAAATGTACCGAACGCCCAATATAAATATTCCCTGTTTCCGAAGAGAATATACCAGATTTACTTAAGAAACCCGGTTTGGCCCGTGGCGGCCTGGTGTGTTCTCTTTTGAAACATGGTGTGTATATAAGAGCCAAATGTTTGTAATGGATTGAACATGTCTGGAGGTCCAATGGGATATTTAAAAAAGTATTGACAGAAACGATAAATGGGAAAAGACCTAGAGGTCGTCATAGGCAAAGGTGAATAGAAGAATAGATACAGTCAAATCAGACCTACGAATTTGTCCACCAGAATCAAGACTAGAGGAGAGTGAAGATAAAAGTGGCGGGAAATAGTTGAAGCAACGAAGGCCCTAAATGGGATATAAAAGCTAAAAGAAGAAGTAATAATGAATAACTTATTTACTGATTATAATAAAAAGAGTAGGTATGACTTATTGAATTTATTTTCACTAATAAACAATGGAGCTACTAGCTAGGTATATACACTATTGTTCAAGCATGATAAAAAGAAATAAAAAATTTAAACATAAATTTATAACGTCAATCCGAGGAGATCTATACCTAAATACTTATTGTAATGCAAGTAGGAATATAAAACCAAATAAACAGATATCACATTTGTTAAAGTAACATCAATTTTTGAAGAGAATTTTCTACTAACTCTAAGTTTATCTTTCTTTTTTTCTAAGTTTTTTCTTAAAATTTTAAGACATAAAAAAAAATTCGAAAATCCCCGCTTAAAGCGTACTTTTAAATTGGGTGCTTACGTACATGAGTACATATCATATTTAAAATTTTTTAAAAGTGCCTTACTCGGTGGATGAGGAAAAAGTTAACTTCAACTGAGGTCTAAGTTATTTTACTACGCACGGACTCATTAGATTTTAACTGCGGAACTGAAACTGTTGACACTTAAAACGCCAATGAAAAATTTGAAAAGTAATTACTACCATTTTGATTTTTAGATTTACAAATATTAATTTTAAAATATAGGTATCTGCTTAGTAGTATTTTCTTTGCGTTTAAAAAACCATTGTAAGTATTTCGAATAATATTATTTGCGATCATGACATCATAATATCTTACTGGTGGGTCATCGGTTAATGTAGTCATCTTGACGTGATTCCGCCTCCGCCTACTGAATACTTCCTCGATACTACAGCACGCCAAAAATATAAACCTACGTTTTCAAATATTTAATATTTACTAGGTATTTTACTGTTCTCTATACAGTAATTTTATACAATTGGTTTTAGGATGTACCTACATTACTTAACAATAACAATTCGTGAGTAATTTAAATATATAATCAACGTAGAATATTTAGTTTTGGAATTTTGCTGAGTTAAATTACATTTGGCATTTTTACACGGCAGTGGTGTTGACAAACCACATTCTGGCCCAAAGCCAAAGTTTCGGAAACTTACTGAAATTTTAACAGAAAACTTAAAACTTGTATTAGGTACCTAGTAATTTAGGCCAAAGAATAAACAAAATAAAAAAAAGAACAGACAGGTATAGCCTTGTAAATACTTATTCAAAATTATATTTTTAATTAATTCTTCTATTGTAAATAAACGATAACGATACATGTCATTTACACGTCTCAAGTATTACTATGTTGCTCCCACTCGACTTTTCTATTCATTTAATATTTTATGGGTTTCTAGCGATTCGCTGTTGTAGCCATCACTATCTCATAATCCAACGACATAAATACCTACACAATTCAAATTTAAAAATACATAAGCCATATATTTATTTTATTATGCAGATCAATATTTCTTATTTATCACTTAAATTTCAATTTTACTAAGCACTGCTATCTTATTTGTTTTATTAATCGATAGGTATTTAAATTTTAAATAGTTGAAAACATTAAGAACAATCACTTATTGGTTGTGATTTGAGCTTGTTCTAGATATTGAAAAACAAAGTACTAGTAGGAATCTACTAAATGTAAGTGTTCGTATAATGGTCTAATTTTCATATTAGTTATTAAATAAGTTAATTAACACATTTTTTTGATTTTGCACTATGACAGAGATTTTATTTTATGAATTTAATCTTAGAACTATTATTATTATCAATTAGTAATTACTATTCTATTATTATTATTATTATTATTATTAGTATTACTCATTTATTTTTTATTAGATGAAAAATCATAACTACCTGTTCCTGACCATTCTGAATTTCTGATCAATTAGTAATTTCAACTTATTTTAGGATTTATTTTTAACTTAAACTACTGCTTATAATTAAAAGCAATAAATTTCAAACATTGTAATTAAACGATATTTTTAAATTGTTACCTTTTACGGATGTCTTTTTATTTTTATACCACCCGATGATACGAATAACATTATCAGTTAGTGTATTAGCATCGTCAGTTATTTATTTATTTTTATTCATTTTCATTAAAAAAATATTCGATTTTATACTTACAATTTTCAATCGATAAACAAAACATTTCTCGCATTTCGCCATCAGTACAGCTAACGTTTACCAAATTATTTGCAACATTTAAAACAAACCTTATTAAAGTACTTAATGTTTGAGATTTCAAGTAGGTACATAACATATTTTGTTTGCTGCACACAACAATGCCGCATCATAATCGTACAGGCGCCACAAGGGCTATAAAACCAACCCGATATCAATCAATGCGACGACCGTACAACGCTAGGGGTGAAGGTCTGCATAGTGTCTCGAAACACTACAGCCTACGTCGCGTCATTGTAGCCTATCATTGTGTGTTAACTCGAGTTAAACCCTATTCAATCTTTTATAGGCCACTGTTTCTGCAACCCGTCTACCAGCTGATTCCGACTGAACAGATCGAATCCTGTCTGTGGCCTGATTTTTAATGATTTATATGAACTACTTTACACTTATGCCTAATACTTACTCGGTTTTTTTTTAAATTAAATACTTAAATTTCTACATATAAGTAAAATACTCAATAAATAATGTACCTATCCAAATAAATAATAAAAACTCCAGAACATTTTAAATTATGTTATTTTAGTTAAATGTAGTAATTATTAATAATTAATGATTATTATGATAGATTATATAGGTAGGTAACTATTTAAATAACTATTGTCTACTGAACATATATTTGACTCATAGATCCTACAAATGTATTATATTTAATTTTTTTTCTTAATTGAATCTTGTTTTTCTACATTTACACTCCATTTTTTATCTACTAAATGTGCTGGAAATATTGTTAGTGGAAACTGCAGTTAATTAAGTTAATTTATAAGATATTTTATTTGAATGTATACAAGTGAATGTACTTTTTCATAATACCTATGACGTAAGAAAATCAAACTATTAGCTAATTATTTAATATAAGTAATACTTGCCTGTACAATAATCAAAAATAATAGTTTATTATAATTATGATTTATTCGTTTTCAAGACTCGATTGATTCAAACTTAATCATAAGGTACCTTATAATATGTATTATATTGTATATTTATAATTAATTGTATACCAATCTAATAATGTTAAATGTAGTGTTTTATTTTCACAACTAACATGCGTTCAGTATTTAGATAACCGCATCACAGTCATACTACATCACTACTATCTATAATCTATATTACCTTAATATTTGCCATAAATTACGAACAAAATACCTATACCTATAGTTATTATTTCAGTAATTTCACTCGATAATAATCTTATAATTTTTTTGTTCTTATCTTTAATTATGTTTTTCTACCCTAACTTAAGACTTTTTCTATTATTCCTTAGTGTTATCCCAAACTATATATTATATTAGTTATAACCTTTTTTTTAAAAAATTATTTTACTTTATTTTGAAGAATTACAATCTATACTGTTATAACCTATAATAATATAATAGCATATCGGCATAGTAGGTATTACGTACTTAAAATTTGCCATGTTGCGCGTGGGACTGGGAGAGAAAACAAAATGCGTAGACTTCCTCTAATTAAAATTATTATAGACACCAATTTGATGTCAACTCGACGGTCCAATACTAAATAGACGCACATAAAAATATAAAAAATACAATTATGATCGAACTAGTTTCCCATACACCCAAATCGGTTTTTTTTCCCATGATTTATTATTTCATTTTCCGTCGGATTTTCTTGAATTCAGATTTCACATGTTTTATTTTCTGTTAAAATACCTTTTTTCAAAATACGTCTCACAATACACTGCAACCTTCTCTGTTGTTCTATAGATCAATAAAAAAATTTAATTTTAAATAATCAAGATTGTATTTGATTGGTTATTTGTACCACAAAAAAAATATTTTGAACATAAATTACTAAGAAAATTATTGAAACATATATGGGATTGAATAATAAGTGTGTACTACAATATCAAATTCAAATAAAATGAACAATAATTTTAGGTTTGGTACCTTGGTGTAGGATATATTTTTGATTTAATTTTAAGTTTTAACTATGACAAGTAGCAACACTGTAATTATCGAGGTAATTATTATTATTTCCAAAATAAAATTTACTTCATTGCATTTGATAAATTTAAATACATTGGTTAGGTACGTATGGTTACTTATGTATAATTAGGTCTAAGCAAATACCGACAATTAAAATTTAAAAAAGTATGAAAAGTTCATAGTTTAACAATTAATATTTATTGACTGAAAGTTCAATGTTGAATTACTAATAAAATAATTACCTATAATGTATAAGTAATAAACAAATAACGCTTCAAAAAAGATCTATTATACAATTATATATATATATATATATATATATCAGAATTTAAAATTATCATTATTATTTATTACTACTGTTTTATTAAAAAAAAAATGAATTGTTAATATTTTTGTATTGTGATTTATTGACTTTTACTTATCTTTTATGATATATGTACCTGGTAGCTGGTACACAATATTATATCTAATATTTTTTAAAGCATCTATTATACCATGTTTACAATTTACAACGTGTAACCTAAGTTAACCTTTATCATTATAGTTCAAAAAAATTGGGAATTTTAATCTTCATTTCATTTACATAAGAGTTCAAACAGCAGATTACATCCTCTTTACTCATTTTTCTTTCATAAATTATAGTTCAACTAAAGCATATTATGTTAGTGAAGTTAATACCTATACTTGAATATTTTATGAATATTTTCATACAACACAATTTTATATTTAACATTTATTTTTGAAATGTACATTCCTAAAGATATATTAACAGGATAAACAAAAAATATTAATATTCCTATAAACTGATTAAGTCGGTTGGGATCATGTTGCATGTCTTTTGTTGCAAATTGTCGTATCTTTAATACAGTTTTTAATTTTAACGTTACTTATTCAACATATTATTAAGTCAATACAAGTGTTATTTAAATCCATTTTTCATAATTGTTGTTGGCTTGAATAGTGTTCACCCTGTGCTACATTCCAATATAGGTATATTATCTGTTTAGAGTTAAATTGTTTTTATTGATTGCGTCCAACACTTTAAAAAAAGTTTGATGTATCCGCTTTTATGTTAATGGAACTGATCAATATCATGGTATTTTAACATTTTTAACAATATAAAAACGTATGCCTGAAACAAGAATACCACCACCTACCTAAAATATTCCTTTAGATTGTAGATAATTGACGACGTACATTAAGTAATACAAATTTAGCTACATTTGTTTATATTGATTATATTAGTATACTATATATAATATATCAAACAGTTAGTAACAGTTACAAGATGCGCACCTTAACTGGGTCCAAAGAAGCAATGGTTCTTTATAAATTATTTATATTAGGAAATTTAAAGTTACATAAAAATATATGTTTTATTAATGACTAATAACTATAATAGTAATGAGAAAATAAAATCGATTTTTTTATTGTTTTTTCTATAGATTAAGTCATCATGATCTCCAGTTATATTATCACTTTTTGTATCTTTGACCTTTCCCAAATTTCAGTCTTTTGTATATTATGTTTCAACAATAATATTTTTATATAGACAATCAGCTGGGTATTTATAGTTTAAAATATATTTTATTTACTTCATTTACTTAATTTTACAGCACATTACAGCTGGCTAATGCCCAAGGTACAGTTTAGAAAAGATATAGAAACAATATAATAATATTTAAATAATAATGTAGGTGCGATTTGTCAATTTAACATTTACCCATTGATAGATTACCGGTTAAAATGAATTTCGCAGAACTGCTCTCAGCATAGTCATAGTCGTCTTCTGTTATAACTCGGCGCAACCGGTTTCGACTTTTACTTCTTTTCTAGGTTCTTGTCTTCTCAGTACGAAGCCGTCCAACGAATAAAATATTCCCTTAGCGGTAATTATTGTACTAATTCTAGTGTCTAGTAATCAACCTTCTACGTCTCTACGATACTATTCAATTTCAGCGATGAAGCTTATTTTTATTTTTTGTACCTGGAGTTGTATATTATACTGTATATAGGTAATATATTTTTAAAATTATTTATTATGAGGTATGTATTACAATTTATACCAGTGGATTGGTCAATTTTAAATACGCCTTTTTTAAAAATCAGAGGAATCGTTGAAATGTTTGGCAAAAATTTGTTCAAGTACTAGGCTGTGATAAATGTAGACGAGAAGTCCTATAGTCGGCTATAAATCGAGTTGGCCGGAGTTGTCGCTTTGCCAAACATGGTGGAAGTAGATCCTAATGTTATTCTCGGTGCATTCCTCCCCCGTATAAAGGCGCTATAAGTCTTTGTATTCGTCAGGGCCCAGCGTTGTCGGATTTTTCGTGTGAACTGGAAATATTATTATTGTAATAAACTCCGTGCCCCCGCACATTAGAAACGCCGGTGCTCATTTTTAGGATATTATATACAAACCGTTGCCGCCACCGTATATTATGTATAATGTATACGTACCGCTACAGAGTTGGGCCGCCATTAACCGCTTGCACGGAATTCTGTGCGTGTATAAAATCGATAAGTAACGCCGCCGTCTCTCCGAGGCCAGTGGTTTCCAAAACGGAAACGAAAAACCACCGCTTTTGTTCGGTGCGCGTTCCATGGCGTTAAAAAACAAAACCAAAAAAAAAATAACAAAAAATGTGTCACGGTGGTTGAACTTGGAGGCCGAATTGGTATGTGTTTATTATTTTATGGTTTGCGCTGTAGAAAATATTGTAGGCAGATATAATACAATTATTATTACTATTATCATCATCATTACGACTTGTGTTATGGCGATGATATTATTATAAAAATATCCGATGACAACCACCACGGTGTACATAACGCGTGTTCTAGAGAAAAAGTGAGAGGAGGGTCACCTCTACCGGTCACTGTAGTGTGAGCGTGGTCGTGTATACAGTGTGTTTTAGTTGAACGACCTGCGCTCGCGTTGCGTTGCTTTATTTCACGCGCGACACATTGTTCTGCTGGTACCGTTACTGACGCTGTGTACGCGTGGTTCGTGATAGTCGGTCGGGAAATGGACCTAGGCGGCGACGATGATGACGACAGCACAGTAATTAGACGCACGTAATTTTGTTTGTTTAGAAAGGAAAAAGAAGGACTCTTGTTCAATACCATATATTCATACATGTTATATTGTGTCTATGGTGACACTTGACTGATTTATCACCAATGAAAAATTCATTTTTCTTATCAGAATAATGTAGGAGAAAATTAAATCCCAACAGATTACAAGCCCTATTCATCGAATAACAAGTACGCTACAATTACTGTACCCTTGGCGGTGGGTAGTTGACTTTAATAAAGACAGTCAACATTTTGGTTTTTAATTTAGTTATACTTATTACAAGAATTACAAGAATATTTTATCCCAAAACGATGATTTAGTTTCGATAATTTGATATTTTTTTTATTGATTGTGACATCAACGCATTATAATACTTTAATTACAGACATCGTGATTAAACGCATTCTGAAACATGTATTGTTTTGTTTTCATTATTATTGTATGTTTTTATCATCTACTCGCTCCGGAATTTTATACGACACGCCACACGCGGCAATTAACGCAAGACGACCGAATTTTCCCCTAATCTGTAATAAAACTAAAACGTAAATAAAAGTTTTTTTGTGTAACTCGTATTATCATAATTTATGGGTGTATATTTCGCAGCGTGGAACATATATAGCCGATTATTGTCTGCAGACTAATGCATTCTGATCAAACTTTCAGTTTCTATTTTCAATGTTGATTTTTTATTTAAAACTTTAAAGTATTTCATTGAAAGACAGTGGCGTGAACGAATTCGTATTATCAGTATATATAAGGACCTACAATATAATATATATTTTATGCATTAAATGGATTGTTTTGCGGCTGCACGTTATTTTGGGTGTGGCGCCCGAATGAAGAACGGCGTTTTCCTTGACAGACCACCACCGGGTCTTGCCCTGGATAAATAAATTGTAAATTTTCGGTGTCTGACCCGCTTATGAACACGGACGCATTCGGCCAGATTATTATTCTCACCGATGCGTCGGCGGCGACGTTATAGAACGTAACACAAACGTGAGCATGGCATCTTATATAAGGAATATTACAATATTGTTATAACCCTGTAACAAGAGCGGCGGTAAACGGTTTATATACATATTTAATTTTTTTAACGTTTGCGCTTGCGTATATGGTGTATCATCTCATTATTGTTATTTATTTCCAAATAGTACGCTTTTGGCTTATTCATCGGTATTGGACTTCGTGCGTTTCCGATTAAACACATTTTTATTTTGTATAAGTACTCTATAATATAATGTGTATATATATTATATTTACCAATGTCAAATTGTGCATTGTTACTGAACATATTATAAAATTGTATACATTCGGACCGTAATAGCGCTATAGCGATAATCACATTGACAGCGTGTGGTTTATAATGATAGTTACGATATAAGGTTTAAAACAACTACGGGAGTGTATAATTAACAATAAACAATACGCCAGACGTACTAACTACTAAGTACATATTTTACTACTAGCTCGATCAATTTGCACCCATAACTGGTTTCTAAGCAATGACATGTTTATATAATCATTATATTTGTATATTCGTTCAAAATATCTATGAAAATGAATTTGCATGCATGTGCATGCATTATGCACGAATCATTTGCTGCATGTATGAAATTATTTCATTGAAATATAATAATAATGACCTCAAACTTTCTTGTGCCATCATATTTTAATAGTGATATTATAATAGTCGAACTAAAATTTCAATTACACATTACCTAAATGCTCTAATATTTGCCTATGATATATATAATAATATAACTATTTTCTTAGCTAAACACTTAAAACTGCTAACGGTATAGTTTTTTTTCACGTCAACAATCAAACTGTTATTTTTTCATTGCTTATTATACCTATCTGTGAAATTTGCGCATTGTGAATTTCGAACGTGTTTTTTATTAAATTCTATTTGAACGATGACGAATGAACGAGGAGAAGGAAAAGAAAATGATGATATTATAAAAAAAATCTGGGCCAATTGCTCTGTATAAGTATCATGGCTGCAGCCGATACCCCCAAAGGAAACGTTTCGCTGTTCTTGTTGTATATTATTTTCCTAGTGACGTCCATTTCGAGAGAGAGCAAAATAAAATACGACAATTTTATTATTATTATTATTAACTTTACAGGCCAAACGCGCTGCTATGCCAGTGACTGATGACTAGTAGCACGCAAACTGTACCGATTTAAAACTAGCAATGTTCATAATATAATGTGTAAATTGTATACTGGAAGGGCACAGGCCCCATTGTGTTATTATGACTGTTTTAAAATTAATCTATTCCAATTTAACCGCAGCTGGTGGATAGAACGCCTACGTTGCATTTTTTTCTCGGACCATTTTTTTAAATATTTATTTTGGAAATGTTTGAACAATATTATACAACATTCTGAGCTTTTCATTCTATGACATTTAGTTGTCTCGTGAGAATAAATCGACATCGATTTTTTCATTGTACCCGATATTTATCATTAAAACATGCTGTACTGTATCATATTATCATGTATTATAAAAAAATGTGTTAAAACATATTTGTTATTGCATTTCTGTGAAAATTTACTCCGATAACTCAATGATCATATTAAAATAAAAATGTATACCTACCTAGGTACATGCATTATTAGGTACCTACTTAATATTGTGCTGTCATATTCAACTTATTACTAATAGATCAAAGAATTAGATAATTTATAGTTTCATTTTCAAATTTAACGTTTTTATTAGTATTTGGCATGAAAAAAATGATTAAAATAGAAAATTTAAGGTCAATTTTAGTCAGATTTGATTGTTTTCAAATGTATTTAATCAACATTTTTACTACTTAAACTATAGTTTTACTTACTAAGTTATTTTGATTTTATAATTATTTTATTTAAAAACATTAAAGAACAAAATTAATTTACTCATATACAATATTTAATCCCCATTTTTATTTATTTTACACAATTCAATTATTTCACTGTATCTATTGTACTATTTTTGTTTTACTTTACTACTAGTATAAAGTCTATGATTTTTTAAAGTATATAAAATCAAGAAATTTGTTTTTAACCGCTACTCAATCAGTTTGATTTTTAATATTATTTTTATTGGATAAAAAAAATATATTTACTCTTGTTCTATCAAGATTAATTTCAATGTATTATATAGTCTTAGATCAACGTGATATAATATATTTTAATTAAAATTATTATAAGTTGTAAAAAATAAATCCTTTGCCCCTTCCTTCGCGTTACATGCACGTTGCCTCCTCTACGCATCCGTTTAGTTGCGTATCCCGAGTGAAATAAGTGTTTCAATTTTAAAAATATTCTCAACAGCTTTGAAAAGCGGTTACCGAATTCTATTTTTGTTCGTGCGTTGCCTTGTAACTGCTCTCATAATGTTATATACTACTCCTACCATGAATTTTTTTGACCAATTCTTATGTACCATATTGTATGTGCATTCACGTGGTATTACTCGATTTTAGTGGGTTTCATATATTATTATACGGGTGGGGCAAACGTAATTTTAGTAATTGTCTCTTCGTACATACGATATAAATGGGAAGTCGAAATTGACAAATTGTAATGTCAAAAACAAAAAACATATAATGATTTTATGGGCTACTTCAAATTACTGTTTAATTCTTAATACTAAAAATGTCTCTGCCTTTGTGTGACTTTTAAAGGCTTAGTATCTATGATAGATACTAATCAATGCTTTCAGTTTGAGTTTCACATAAACATTTATTAAATTTAACTTGAAGTGTATGTTTTGGAGTGGTGAACAGCGGTGATTAAAAATAATATTAACTGTCTACCAAAACAAAACGTTAACGTGTATGTTATTACTAATAAGTTATTAGTTTATTACCCATGAAACATAATATGTTTTATTGATACCCGCTTCCCACATCATTTCTTGTGCGATCGATAGATACAGGTATAATATTACTTATTTTGGTATGTTTGAATTCATAATGCACTCCCGAGATTCAGTCCTTGTTCTAAAATGTTGCGCTCTTGCTTATGCATCGTATATTACGCAGACACGTAGTCTTAAATTTATGTGTAGACCATCATTACATAGGATATCCGGAATAGTAATACGTGATTGACTTAACTTCGAAACATAAAAGATTATATTATTATTTTCCACTGCTGAATTTTTTCTAAATAATATAATCTAATAAGTTATCTTTTTATCGTAATTACGTCATAATAGTATGAGGTGTGCGTATAAAGTTATATTGGTGTATTTTTTTTAAAGTATTCTAATTATACATGTCTAATGTATATTCTATATATATAATTAGTTATTACATATTAGTTTTTGCCTGATTAATTGCACGTTTAAAATTCGATATTTATGTATTGAAAATCGAAATATTCCGAACAATATTCTGCTTCAGAATATACAATCAGAAATAGTCATTCAAAAATAAAACATAATAATAATGAAAAAAAGCAATAAAAATGTAAAAAAATATCTTCAACAACGTTCGAATTAGCCAGATCAGTGAAATAATAATTAGTCTGTAATTCAGTGAGTGTTATGAGTTGACTTATGACCCTAACATTGTATATTTATTATTTATAAGTTTGTTTTGTATATTAATAGATATTAAATATGCAATATTATAAATCGTTTTACATTTTTTATATTACAGATATAACAAACTATATAAAGGTGTCTGGCTGCCATGACGACAGATATCTCTGTGGTCCGGTGGGATCCGGCCATACAGCAAGACGGAACCGGTATTGTTGAAGATTATGAATATGACGGTGGAAACTCTTCTTCCAGACTATTTGAAAGATCCAGAATTAAAGCTTTGGCCGGTAAGTTTTGGTTATTTTATTGTCCCGATATCAGTAAAAAAATAAAAACGAAAGGGACAATTATTTCTCCACGTACAAACATGCGTTATTGCATGGGGTCGTAGAGAGTAATTTTTCAGTGTACACTCAGACTCAGTCACACCTCAACTTTATCACTCATGTAGTCCTTACCCAACAGGGGTTCTGCTTTATACGTAGTTGACTTTGTGTTTTTTTAGACGAAAGAGAAAGTGTCCAGAAAAAGACGTTTCAAAAATGGGTAAATTCGCACTTGGTTCGGGTACACTCCCGAATCGGAGACTTATACATAGACCTCAGAGATGGGAAAATGCTTATAAAACTATTGGAAGTTCTTTCTGGAGAACGATTGGTAACAGCTATATTTGAAATTTATGTAAACATTTTTGTTATTCAATTTTTAACACGATTATTTGTATATAGCCAAAACCTACCAAGGGAAAAATGAGAATACATTGTTTAGAAAATGTAGACAAAGCTTTGCAATTTCTAAAAGATCAGAGAGTACATTTAGAAAACATGGGATCCCATGACATTGTTGATGGAAATCCAAGGCTTTCATTGGGTCTTATATGGACAATTATTCTTAGATTCCAAGTATGTATTAACTACAATGTGTACAATTTAATTTAGTATTATGCTAATAGAAAATATATTTTTAATTTAATTTTAGATTCAAGACATTACCATAGAAGAAACCGACAATAAAGAGACAAAATCTGCAAAGGATGCTCTACTTTTGTGGTGCCAAATGAAAACAGCTGGCTATCACAATGTCAATGTCCGCAACTTCACCACTTCTTGGCGAGATGGTCTTGCATTTAATGCAATCATTCACAAACATCGCCCTGATCTTGTACAATTCGAAAAACTTAGCAAAACTAATGCCATGCACAACTTGAATAACGCATTTAATACTGCCGAAGACAAATTAGGAATTGTAAAATTATTGGATGCCGAAGATGTATTTGTTGAACAACCGGATGAAAAATCAATTATTACATATGTTGTTACATACTATCATTACTTCAGTAAAATGAAACAAGAAACGGTTCAAGGAAAGAGAATTGGACGTGTTGTTGGAATAGCTATGGAAAATGAGCGTACCGCCCAAGAATATGAACGTTTAACTAGTGACTTATTACAATGGATCAAGCAGACTAAAGAGTCATTAGCAGAAAGAAAATTCTTGAATTCTTTGAATGGTGTTCAACAGCAATTACAACAGTTTAACAACTATAGGACTGTTGAGAAACCCCCAAAATTTGTCGAAAAAGGAAATTTGGAAGTTTTGCTTTTCACATTGCAGTCTAAAATGAGAGCTAATAATCAAAAACCATACACTCCCAAAGAAGGAAAAATGATTTCAGATATCAATAAAGCTTGGGAACAATTAGAAAAAGCTGAACATGAAAGGGAGTTGGCCTTAAGAGAAGAAATCATAAGACAAGAAAAACTTGAACAGTTAGCTCAAAGATTCAATAGAAAAGCGAGCATGCGAGAGACATGGTTGAGTGAAAATCAGCGACTAGTTTCTCAGGTTAGTTTTTAAATTAATTGAAAATAGAATTTAATCTTTAAAAATATTAAAAACTAAATGGTGCTTTTATGATACTTACAGGATAATTTTGGTTTGGATTTGGCAGCTGTAGAAGCAGCAGCAAAAAAACACGAAGCTATCGAAACAGATATATTTGCATATGAAGAACGAGTAGAAGCAGTAGTGACAGTTGCACAAGAATTAGAAACAGAGGACTATCATGATATTGTCCGTATAAATGCCAGGTAAATTTTAATTTGGATAATATTTTTAAACAGTTGCTTACCATGTCATTTTTTTTTTAGAAAAGACAATGTTCTTCGTTTATGGAACTATCTTCTTGAACTATTGAAAGCCCGTCGTCACCGTCTAGAGTTGTCATTACAATTACAACAAAACTTCCAAGAAATGCTATACATATTGGATTCTATGGAAGAATTGAAAATGAGACTTTTGTCTGATGATTATGGCAAACACTTAATGGGAGTTGAAGATCTTCTTCAAAAGCACAGCCTCGTAGAAGCTGACATTAATGTTTTAGGAGAAAGAGTGAAAAGTGTTGTGCAACACTCACAGCGTTTCTTGGATGAAGAAAATACAGAAGGTTATAGACCCTGTGATCCAGCAGTTATTATTGAAAGAGTTCAGGAACTTGAGGATGCTTATAGCGAATTGGTCAAATTGGCTGTTGAAAGACGTGCTCGTCTTGAAGAAAGCAGGAAATTATGGCAATTTTATTGGGATATGGCTGATGAAGAAAATTGGATTAAGGAAAAGGAACAAATTGTTTCTGCTGGAGATATTGGTCATGACTTGACCACTATTAATCTGTTGCTTTCAAAACATAAAGTAATATAAATACTTTTAAATATTCAGCAATCATTACTTATTTTTATTTATCATTTTATAGGCACTTGAAAATGAAATACAGAGTCATGAAAGTCAGTTGCTTGAAGTAGTAAAGGTTGGAGAAGATTTAATCAACAGCAATCATTTTGGTGCCGATCGCATACAAGAACGAGTATCCAGTACACATTCCATGTGGGAACATTTAATCAGTTTAACCAAACAAAGACGCAAGCGTTTGGAAGATGCAGTCGATTATCACCAAGTAATTTAATTAATATTAATTTTTTTATTTAATTAATTAGTAATTTAATCTTAATGACGAGTATTTAAAAATTATATATATTATGTATAGAATAATTTAGTAAGAGTATATTTTGAATCAGTGGGCTTAGTTTTTATATTACAATACAAAATTCTTACCTTAATATATTTATTTACTTTTAAAATCAACTTGACAAGTTAAATTAATTATGCTAATAGTTTGGGACTTCTTGCATTTGCATGTTTTTTTAATGATGGTCGTATATCTAGATTTAGATTAAAATTTGAAATATAAATACAAAGTCTTACTGCATATTTTTATATATTTTGTTATATTTTATGAACAAAAATGCATACTCAACAAATTTAAGTTCTTTTAACGATATTATTAATATATTAAGGCATATTTTCAAATACATACATACCATTTTCACTTGCTTTTTCCACCATAACTTTTAGCTGCTTAGAATATTCTTTCATAATTTGAGTTGGACATTTTGAACTTTTTAGTGCAATGAGTCCCAAACTTAATAATTAATAATGAATAAATGCTCAGTGATAAAAATATTCCAATTTTATTTAAGTAATCATGCATTGAAATTGTTCGTAGTATTGTGCATTTGACATTTGACATATTTCAAAAATATTTGTACAAATAAGTTCTAAATTCTAATTATGACTTCTGAGCAATAATTAATTGTTATGAATATTATTTTACCTAAATTAAGAATTAATTTGAGAGTTGTTTTCAAAATTTTTGTTACCAATAATTAAAATCTTATGTAATTTTATAATAGTGGTTTGCTGATGCTGATGATGTTGACATTTGGATGTTAGATACCTTGAGACTAGTATCTTCTGAAGATGTTGGCCGGGATGAAGCTAATGTCCAATCGTTGTTAAAAAAACACAAAGAGGTATTTATTATTTATTTATTGTTAAATGTTAAAATTCTTAGTTCTTACATATTATTATTCTTACTGTTCATAGGTTAGTGAAGAACTAAAATCCTACTCACAAACTGTTGAAGCATTACGTTCTCAAGCCAATCAATTAAGTGCTGAACCAGGTGCACCAACAAGTGGACCAGAAGTAAATGAGCGTATGTCATCGATTGACAAACGCTATAAAGAATTGGTTGAATTAGCTAAACTTCGACACCAGAGACTTTTGGATGCTCTTTCTTTGTACAAGCTTTTCAGTGAAGCTGATGCTGTACAACAATGGATTGGAGAAAAGGTAATAAGAAAAAGTGAAACAATTCTTAATTTATAATTTATAATTTTGTTATAAAATATTTTTTTCAAACTTAAGAACCGCATGTTGGAAACTATGAGCCCTGGAAAGGACATAGAAGATGTTGAAATAATGAAACATCGTTATGATGGTTTTGATAAAGAAATGAATTCAAACGCATCCCGAGTTGCAGTTGTAAATCAATTAGCACGGCAATTACTTCATGTTGAACATCCTAATTCAGATGAAATCGTAAACAGACAAAACAATGTAAGCCATACAATTTGTAAAGTTTTTATTGAGAAATAAATTCAAATATGTTTGTGTATAGTTGAATCATGAATGGGCTGATTTACGAGATAAGGCTGAAGCCAAACGAGACCAACTTAATTCTGCTCATGGTGTACAGACTTTCCATATTGAATGTAGGGAAACTATTTCGTGGATTGAAGACAAAAAGAGAATTTTACAATCAACAGACAGTCTAGAAATGGACCTTACTGGTATAATGACATTGCAGGTAAAATAATTTATTCCTTTACTATCTAAATAAAACATTTATTCATTTTATATTAAATTATAATCATTTACATTAATTATCGCAGCGCCGTTTATCTGGCATGGAAAGAGACTTAGCTGCCATTCAAGCTAAATTAGACTCATTAGAATCTGAAGCACAAATGAATGAGAAAGAACATCCAGAAGAAGCTGCAGTAATCCGAGAAAGAATAGAAACAATCCAAAAAGATTGGGAAGAATTAACACAAATGGTATGAAAATAAACTTCTTATTTTAATTAAGTATAATCAATTTTTTATACTTTCTCAGTTGAAAGAAAGAGATTCTAAACTAGAAGAAGCTGGTGACCTTCATCGTTTCCTACGTGACTTAGACCACTTCCAAGCTTGGTTAACTAAGACTCAAACTGATGTTGCTTCAGAAGATATTCCCTCTTCATTATCAGATGCTGAGAAACTTCTCTCCCAACATCAAGCAATCCGTGAAGAAATTGATAATTACACTGCTGATTATACTCAAATGATGGAATATGGAGAAAAAGTTACAGCTGTAAGTGCATCTGTTTGTTTAGTTATCAAATTTTTTAAGTATGTGATGTATAATTTCTTGTTTAGGAACCAGGAACACAAGATGATCCTCAGTACATGTTCTTGCGAGAGAGGCTCAAGGCTTTACGTGATGGATGGCAAGAATTACACAAGATGTGGGAGAATAGACAACAACTTCTTTCCAAGTCACTCAATCTGCAAATGTTTAACCGTGACGCTCGTCAAGCTGAAGTATTACTTTCTCAACAAGAACATGCTTTATCTAAAGATGAAGTCCCAGTAAGTTAAAAATCTTCTCATATTATTAAGAAATAAGAAAAATGTTTAATATTTTAATTTTTTTAGTCTAATCTTGAACATGCTGAAAACTTGATTAAACGTAATGAAGCATTCATGACCACAATGGAAGCTAATGAAGACAAAATTAATGCTGTCACTCAATTTGCCAATAAACTTGTGGATGAAGACCATTTCGAAGCTGATAAAATTAAAAAGAAAGCAGCTTCCATAAACGAACGACGGGATGCAAACCGTGATAAAGCCCAAGAACTTATGGATCAACTTAAAGATCAATTACAACTTCACCAATTTCTCCAAGATTCTGACGAACTACAACAATGGATTCAAGAAAAGAAGTTTACAGCTCAGGATGAAACATACCGAAGTGCTAAGACAGTTCACAGCAAATGGACTCGTCATCAAGCATTTGAAGCAGAAATTGCATCCAATAAAGATAGATTAGACAGAGTACAGCAATCAGGGGAGGAATTAATGAAAGAGAAACCCGAATTAGCCCAAATAATTCAACCAAAGATATCTGAAATGTTAGGTCAGTTTGATGATCTCGAAAAGACCACAAAAGAAAAAGGTGAACGTTTGTTTGACACAAATAGAGAAGTTCTCATACACCAGACTTGTGAAGATATTGATTCATGGATGGATGACCTAGAAAAACAGATTGAAGCGGCTGATACTGGAACTGATTTGGCTTCTGTCAATATACTTATGCAGAAACAGCAGATGATTGAAACCCAAATGGCTGTAAAAGCTAAACAAGTTGTTGAATTAGAAACACAAGCTGAATACTTGAAAAAGACCGTCCCTGAGAAAGTCGAAACAATAATTCCAAAGAAAACCAAAGTGGAAGAAAGATTTGAACAACTTAAGGAACCATTGAAAGTAAGGCAAAGACAGCTAGAGAAAAAGAAAGAAGCATTCCAATTTAGACGAGACGTTGAAGATGAAAAATTGTGGATTGCTGAAAAGACTCCAATGGCTACATCAACTGAATATGGAAATAGTTTGTTCAATGTCAACATGTTACAAAAGAAAAATCAAGTAAGTAAATTGATTTCTTGAATACTATTAGTATTTTTAATATTTATTGTTTATTAAATTAAATTAAATCATTATATTATTATATTTATATTTTAGTCTTTGGGTAATGAAATTGATAATCACGAGCACCGGATTAATCTCGTCTGTAGCAATGGTCAAAAGTTAATTGATGAAGGACATGAAGATGCTTCACAATTCACAGACCTCATACATGATTTAACTCAACGCTGGCAACAACTTCAACAAGCTGTTGAACATCGTAGAAAAATGTTACTTCAATCTGAAAAGGCCCAACAAGTATGTCAGAAAATCATATTAAAATTAATTTTTAAAACATTTCAAACTAAACAATATCTAAAATATAAAATTTGTATAAATACATTTATAGTACTTCTTCGACGCCAGCGAAGCAGAAAGTTGGATGGGTGAACAAGAATTATATATGATGGTGGAAGATCGTGGAAAAGATCAGATTTCAGCACAAAACTTAAAAAAGAAACACGAATCCTTAGAATTAGCTGTTGATAATTATGCTGATACAATCAGACAATTAGGTGAAACTGCTCGTCAACTTACAAGTGAAATGCATCCTGAAAGTGACCAAATAGCTGTAAAACAATCTCAAGTAGATAAATTGTATGCTGGACTAAAGGATTTAGCTGGAGAACGTAGAGCTAAATTAGATGAAGCTTTGAAATTATTCATGTTGCACCGTGAAGTTGATGATTTAGAACAATGGATTGCTGAACGTGAGATTGTTGCTGGTTCACACGAACTTGGTCAAGATTATGACCATGTCACTGTAAGTTTTTATTTTCCATACCTTCTTAGTGTGTCACTTATGCCATATTTTTAAAATCTTTTTACAGTTGTTGTGGGAGAGATTTAAGGAATTTGCTCATGATACTGAAGCAACAGGCAGTGAACGTGTGGCAACAGTTAATGGTATTGCTGATCAACTTATCAATGTTGGTCACAGTGACTCGGCCACAATTGCTGAATGGAAGGACAGTCTAAATGAACAATGGCAAGATTTACTAGAACTTATCGAAACTAGAACACAGGTAAGCTACTAACATATTTTTTTATTTTTGGTAAGGTCTAAATATGTATTGTTTCCTTAGATGTTGGTTGCTTCACGAGAACTACACAAATTTTTCCACGATTGCAAGGATATGGTTAGTCGTATTGCCGAAAAAAGTCATGAAATGTCTGAAGATCTTGGTCGTGATGCTGGTTCTGTCCACACATTACAACGTAAACACCAGAGTTTCCTACAAGATTTACACACACTTAGCACTCAGGTTCAAACTATCAGCGAGGATTCTGCTCGGTTACAAACATCATATGCTGGAGACAAAGCCAAAGAAATTACTGGACGAGAAGCAGAAGTTGTGAATGCTTGGGCTGCTTTACAATCAGAATGTGAACTGCGCAAACAAAAATTAGCTGACACTGGTGATTTACACAAGTTCTTCAATATGGTCAGAACATTAACCTTATGGATGGACGATGTTGTTAGACAAATGAACACTTCAGAAAAACCTAGGTAATTTGATCCTTACTTTTATAATTTATTGTAATATATTATAATTGTTATGAAAATATTTTTAGGGATGTTAGTGGAGTAGAACTATTAATGAACAATCACCAAAGTTTAAAAGCAGAAATTGACACCAGAGAAGATAATTTCACAGCTTGCATTTCTTTAGGAAAAGAACTACTTTCAAGAAACCATTATGCTTCTAATGAAGTAAATTATTTGATTTATTTAAATTAATGAATTAATACCTATTTATAAACATTGATTTTTTAGATAAAAGATAAATTAATGTTATTGAATACCCAGAGAAATTCATTATTGAACAGGTGGGAAGAACGATGGGAAAATCTTCAACTAAGTTAGTTTCGAGTACTATTATGATATTATATATTATGGTTATATTAAATGTTGGTTTTATAGTTTTGGAAGTATATCAATTTGCCAGAGATGCTGCAGTTGCCGAAGCATGGTTATTGGCTCAAGAACCATATATCATGAGTCTGGAATTAGGAGTAAGTTAATTTACCCAATTTTTTTGATAAAAACTTATCCATGGGTATTTTTGTAATAGATGACTATTGATCAAGTGGAAAATTTGATAAAAAAACATGAAGCATTTGAAAAATCAGCCATAGCACAAGAAGAAAGATTCTGTGCTTTAGAACGTTTGACTACAGTATGAATAAATAATAATTAAAACATAAATAATTTTTAACATAATACTTTAAATGGTATGATTCATATAGTTTGAATTGAAAGAAATCCAGCGTAGAAAAGAAGAAGAAGAACGAAAACGCCAGGAAGAGTTAGCTAAGCAAGCAGCTCAAGCAGAAGCTGAAGCAGCTGAAAAAGCTGCGTATGTTAAAAAAAAATTTATACAATTTTTACTAGAAATGTATTTATTTATTAAAAAATAATTTACATCTTGTTTATATTTTACAGAGCGGAAGAAGCATCTGAAGCTGATGGAAAACAAGCTAAAGATGGAGAAGGTCGTCCTGGTAAGTTAGCTTTTGTAGTTTTATTTTTTAATTACAATAATGATAATGCATGCAAAATAATGGGTGTAAAATAAGTGGTGGAAATGCTTGGTGGTGCTTAGTTAAATTAAAACATTATTTTCTAAATAACAATTATTATTTTAATTTTAATTTAAAGTCATAGTATGAACATTAATTTTATAATATTATAAAATCAATGAGGATAGAACTATAGACTATTAAATTTATAAATGTCCAATGAAATTTATGATTTATGAATCATTAATATTTAAAATTAGTTTTAATCTAAGTACCATTAAAGAATATACATATTTTATATATTTGTTGGTGGATGAAAATTAATTAAAATAAAAAAATGTAAAATATTGTAAAAAAAAGTATTATTATATAAATATATAATATATAAATTAAATAATAAATTAACCATGCACTGAAGGTTGTTGATATTGTAATATATTTTTATCTATAATTATCTAATCATTTAGTGTCTTGGAGATGAGATTGAAATATGATGTGATGTAAATAAACACAATAATGGTTTTAAAGCTATGCAAATTATTAATACACTATTTAATATATTTGCATCTGTTTGATTACCAAGTAAATGTATAAATATATATATATACCAGTATATGCATATATAAAGATATTTAAATAATATAAGTTATTAAATTATGAATATCTGTACCTTGTGTGGAAAAGATATTGTTGTGTTGAATAAATTGAAACATTAGGTAGGTAGGGAACTTGAAATTCGAAAAACAATATTGACACATGTATAATATGAACATATTGTTTTTTCTGTTATTTGCACGCTTGCATTCTCTAAATCTAACATTAGCGTCAATACGTAAGCCTCCACCCACTAACCTCGCACTGACATCGCCCATCGAAAAACCGACCGCAGGTCAGTTAATTTAATTTATAACAAATATAACATTTATAGAATTTATTTTATTCTATTATAAACTATTTTGCATGCATATTTCTTAACTCTGTTAAACATACCTTGTGGATATAATATAGAAAAGCTCTATACTATCGCATGACTCGCTATAATAATTTGAATTGTAGTTTTATCGATAACTTATTTTTTTTGGCATGAAGTTGAATTGAAAGTGTTTGTTATTAACATTTGTAGTGCATGACAGCTCTGCATCGAGTAGGAAGAGCATTGCCAGTCCCGCCGCGCCTGCAGGGGTTGCTAGATCCGCATCTACGTTGCCCTCAAGTAAGTATTTCAGCTATCTCAAGCTTGCTTTCAATTTAATTATATTTATATTTTTTTATTTTCAAACATTTAATCATTAGCATGTGACGTGCTTTCTCATGCTCTGACATGATACGATGTGCGATGACAATTATTTTTTAGTTTGCTTGTTTTGTAAAAGTATTTCTGTTTGTGTGTGTATTTTGAAAACGTAGCTTCTCGAAGTCAATTAGTCAAAGACCGCAACAAGGACAGGTCACGTTCAAAGTCACCGTTCCGCAGTTTCCGGTGGAAAAAATCACCGCAAAAGACCCCGTTGTCCGCTGTGTCAGCTAGTGACGACGAGGCAACCGTTGAACCAACTTCAGGTATTGTAGTCTTAAACATGATGCGGAGATATCCGTCGTATGTATACTTGCTTATGTGTAAGTCTTGTGCATGGTCATGAGCTATACAATTATGTACAACCAACAACTAGCATGTTGTGGGGGGGAGGGGTTTATACTGACACAAGGGGAGTGCAGTGTCAATCCATTATGTTTGTTTTAATAGTGTCTCATTGATCGTTGTTACAGATCAATCAGCCACCGAAGCTGATGGTGAAATTCTAGAAGGAATACTCAACAGGAAACATGAATGGGAATCTACCACGAAAAAAGCATCCAACAGGTAAAAGATACACTGTTGCTTTTAATTTTTTTGCATGGAACGATATTTTTTAACCTACATAATTATATTATAATATATAATGATAATTTCTTTAGAAATGTTATCGTTATTTACCTGTTTCTATTTATCTTATTAAGCTGTTATTGAAAAAAAAAATTATAATGGATCATTAATATTTATATCAAATTGTAATCCTCAGATAAGTGTATAACCATAGTCTGCTGTGCACTATGCACATGTTTGAGAGTGCGACATTTCTTCAAAAAAGTGGAATTTTAATGTTTTAAAAAATTATTTTTTACTTAATATTTTCTTATTAAATTATTTAATGAAATATAAATGTACTGACTGTTAGTTAGCCTCAAGGTCTAAGGGGTCCACAACCTACAACCTTCGTCAACGATATTCGTCGATCAAGAGACATGCAATTTTTTTTATCATATCTCAATTTTATGTTAAAATCAAAATTATTCTATTTATTAAATACAATTTTATTTTTAGTATCATGTTTGTTAAATTTTATTGATACGATCACGGATAGTCAGGGTTACGTATCTAGGCACTAGCAAAAGATCTCTGTAGTCAGGGGTGATGTATCATTAAAGGCGTAATTTTGGATCCATTTAATAGTAGTTTGAAGATTTTGATAACAATAAAAATTATTATTTTAAAAAACATAAATGTAAATATATACATGAATGAGTATATTTAGAGGCTCAAAATATAACGATTATATTCATATCTATCAAATAACTCAACCGTCTTAAACGATAACTAAATTTTGTTATGTTTACATTAGAGATTTTAGCCCGGTCCATTTCTACATTTTGGAAATTTTTTGCACCTATATTTAGTATGAATTTCCATGGCTTTATTTAAAACTTGCATGATATTGGTTTACACCTAAACCCAACATTTGAAGGGTCGGGCTGTCTCAACGTACATAATTTCATCATTACGTTGTTAAAATGTTTTTATTGTATAAGTAAATGATAAATTCAAGTTAAAATACTAATTATGAAAAAATAAGTCTTCTTCAATCAGAATGCTTTTGATAAATTTAGTCATCGTTTGAATTTTAAACTTCAAATGCTTATAGAAAAATCGTAGCGATATATTTCCAAAATTTTTTATCCATATACTTACGAACAATTTAGAGGAAACTTCGTATTACATTTTCAAACTTTAGATCAATCTAAATAATTTTTTCAGACATTTATAGAAAAACAAATTAATATCTTTAAATAACTATAAATAGTTCAAAAAGATTCAAAGTATTTTGAAATTTTTATCTTGTGTGGAATATGATCATATAAATTGTTGGTAAAAGTATGTAGTATCTAAGTTCATTCGTTTTTGATTAGATACAAAAAAAATATATATTGTCTATAACTGGTTTGCATAAAAATTCCCGTTTTTTTAAAAAAATTTACTTTCTAGTAGGGAATACTTGTACAGTTGTACATAATTAATAAATTTCGATAAAGGACATCAAGACTGTTAGTTGGCTAATACCTACTGACATTGGTATTAATAACCCACCTCATCTTCAATTTTTAATCAACATCATATTTTTTTTTTCAAATTAATTTGGCATCATGTACAGTTCCTCAGTTTTTCATAATTGGCCGTCTGAAAAATTAATAAAACAAATTATATGGAGGGGGGGATTATTTCTTATTTATAAATTAAATTATATACTTACACATATTTTCATGAAATTTATTGATAAAATATTTTTTTTTATACTTTCTTACTTTTTTAATATTTTTAAATGGTAAAGCATTTTCATATCATATTTTATCTCATTCTACCTTGCTTATTGTTTTCTAAATATTTTAAGTGGTATGAAGGCCACGTAAATCACATAAAATATATCAAATATTTACCCCCTTCCATCCCGTAGGATACTACTTCAATACTAAGTTGTGAGCATGATTATTGATGGTAATAATATAACGAGAGTTATATTTTTACTTTTTGTTTTAAGTTATATTTTATATAAATATTATTGCTTTTATATATCCGGAATCCTCCAAATGACGTATAAATATTAATAAAATGAGAAATAAAATTAATCGTGTTTACTATGATTTCATCCGTAGGTCTTGGGACAAGGTGTTCGTGTGCGTACAGGGCACCAGCTTGGCGTTCTACAAGGACGCCAAGGCAGCCAAGACGTCGCCGGAGACGTATTTCAAGGGCGAAGCGCCCATCGATCTGCATGGCGGCACTGCCGACGTGGCCACCGACTACACCAAGAAGAAGTTCGTGTTGCGCGCCAAGCTGGCCAGCGGGGCCGAGTTCCTGTTCCAAGCGCGCAACGATGCCGAAATGCGCCAGTGGGTGAGCACGCTGAAGAACGTGTGCGAACAGGACGCGGCTGGCACGCAATCCCGGTCACAGACGCTGCCCGCGGTCGGTGACAAACGCGACGAGCCCAAACGCCGCAGCTTCTTCACGCTTAAGAAGGTGTGAGTGTGATGGGGGAAACGCGAGATTGATCGTCATAGACGGACCATACAAGACCACCCCATCAACCACCATCCCCCAACCCCAATCGGTGTCGTCTGCGCTATCGTATTTTTTATTTTACGACCCGACTCCCAAACACGCACTCACCTCACATACGAACACATACACACACACACACACACCGCCTCCGACGACTCTCGCGTCGTATAAAATAATATTGTCTTCTCCTCACGCCGCGCGCGAGTCTCTTATTTTATTTTAATTTTGTTTCAACGCCGTTCGTGTGTGTTTACTTTTAACCTGCCTTTTATTTTATTATCATCATCGACGACAGCTATTTTAATAAGAATTATACTATATATATATTATATTTTATTCCTTTATACTCGCTTTGAAAATAAAAAAGTATATATAAATCTATGTACCTACTCGAAAAGAGGCAGCTCCCGATAACGTTAGGTTTTTTTTCACTCCATCACCAACGTTTTATTATTATTATTTTATATATATATATATCTATTCTATGTGTATACCAAATTAACCAAAACAATACCTACATGAATGTTTAGTTTTTTTTTATTTATTTTAGATCCTAGAGATGTTTTATTTATTTACTGTATTTTTATTTATTTTTTTTTTTTTTAACGCCTATTTACACCCGTTTAATATCTAATTTATTTATATACAAATCTTTTAAGCTAATATTTAATTGACACGTTGTTCATATTAAAGTATTATTTTTGTTATAAATTTAAATAACAATATGCCTGGTCGATAAATATTAATGAATAAAAAATATTTAGAGCAATTTTAGAATTTTTAAGAATTTTTATTAATTAATTTATATATATATATATATAATATATATCTATTGATTTATATATAAATATAATTTTTAAAATAACTTTATTTATTAAAATTACCTGAAAAGAAATTTTCTTATAGAAATCACACCATTTTTAGTTACCTCTAAGGCTTTAAAGTGTACATTTTAATACAATTTTGCTATATTTATTTTTAAATAATATATATAAAAAAAAAAATTCTATATAATATATATTATTCTACTATCCGGCGTTTGGTTCCTCTACGCTATTTTTATTTTGTGCTATGAGAAAAAAAATTGTTAATTTTTATGAGATGGAAATAAAAAGATAAATGATGAGTTTACAATATATTATATATATATGTGTGTATTTAGGTAGAAATATATACCTATGGATACTTTCAATGTTTATGTAATTAAAAGAAATTATATTTAACTTTGCTTAAAAAAAAAAAAAAATGATTTGTTTAGTGGATATAATAAAACTATCTTCAACGAAAATATTCAGTGTTCTTTTATTTTCTGTGTCTTCAGACATTGCCACATCTCATACCTGTGTCAATCAGCGTTGATAAAACGGTATATCAGTTTCATATATTTTATAGCTGACTATCCATCAATTGGGGTGGCTTCTTACAGCCACAATTTCAAATTTGATGAATACAAATGTCAAATTCTATTGTATTTTTAGGTGATTAAGAAAAAACAATTGTTTTCTATCATAATATAATGCTAACATGGTTGACAGTTGTCAAAGTTAATACATACCTACAAATCAAAATTTCCTGAAAAGTGAATGGTTAACTTATTCCTAAATCTGCGGAAATAATTGTTAAATAAATACATTATAATAATGTTTTGACTGAAAATAATCAATTTTTAAATCATTAGAAACAATCTACACTGTAATTGTTTTCAACATGAACCATAAAGTATTCTCGAGGCCAGCTGCAATGTATAGTAAGAATGGTAATAAATAAAACACTTGAATTAGCCTAAATAAAATATATATTTGATTTCATTATAATTAATATTACTCATACATGAACATAAAATATATACTTATATTTAATGTATACATAAAAAAACATTAGTTGACTCGCTCCGCTAGAAAAAAAATATACATATTTTTCCTTTCTTTTTATTTAATTTAAATACTATAAACTATATCAGTCAATACACACTTTGGAACCCGAAAAATAAAGAAATACTATGTTTCACTAAGTTATAAATAAAAATAAAAAGCAGAAAAAAGGGAAATAAACCAAATAAATAATATTGTACCAATGTTAAATTCTACACAAAATAAAACCCTAATTAATAATACAAAAGACCCGTGAAAAATCATGACGACAAAATTAAATATTAATATTAAGGGTAAACAATTTAAATGTTAGGGACTGTTGTAGCAAACCAAAAGTAAGATAATTGTGCGGAGGACACAATTTCTAATACAAATAGAAAACACGAAACAAGACCATGTGCAAAATGTACACATAGTATTCGACTGAATACAATTAAAAAATCGTTAGTGGTATTTATCAGTTCTATAATATCTTTGGTAAATATTAATTTTATACATGATTATGACTATGTTACAATATATTTTATTGCTAAAGAATAGGTATAAATTGAAATACTATAGAGTAGGTACAAGGTGATTTTCTCAATTCAGAGAACAAGTTTGTTTCGTATTCATCCTTAATAATTATGAGCTAAAAATACTATTCATCAGTAATATTTGAATAATATTAGGGTGTTTCATTTTTTATTCAGTCTTTGACTCGTTTGGCCTTTAATAGATTCTGCTATAAAGAGCAAACTTTGTTAATAAATATTAATTATACAACATAATTTGATTGTTTCTTTTTCATTACTCATTATCATTATTGGCACTCTTTATAATATATATATTCTAAATTAAAAACTTTATATATATATTTTACATTTCCTTTAATGTATTAATAAAAATATTATACTTCGGGTATACCAATATAAATTTAAAAATAATGAATTACAACCAGTAAAAATTAACCAAACATCAAACCAAGCCCTTCCCCCCTCTAGAAAAAAATATAATTAAATATATATTTATTTAATAATAATAATGACAAATTAATTAGTCAGTAACCGATCTCGAAAATGAGGTTAAAATTTAAACCTCCAAATGAGTCATGCGTGAAGCGCATCCGACAACATCAAAAAATTCACCGGCTGATGCTGGTGGAAATAATGGTTAAAGTGGTGATAAAGGTGGACCAGATGTAGCCTGATTCGTTAACTGATATGGAGATGGGAGATCCAATGAGATTTTATTTAGGAACGGCGATGTGGGAGGCTGCTGTATAATGTAGCCACCAGTTGTAGTGGCATTTGAAGACTGGTTAAAACAAGTAACTGGCGATGAACCAGTTATATAAGAACCAGTAGAATTGTTGACAGGCTGTACTGGAGCCGATTGTTGATGTTGTTGGTGTTGTTGCTGTTGTTGCTGTTGTTGCTGTTGACCAATTGCATTATTATTGTACACTTGATACGCACCTTGATTGGTCGTATTAGTGGTAGTTGAGTGTTCCTTATGGTAGATGTTAATGTGTGCACGTAAACTGTATTTGTTCTTAAACACTTTACCACACACACTGCAACCAGCTGGATTGTATTCGTCACTATGCCTAATCCGCATATGTTTTAATAAGTTAGACTTGTTGGAGATCACTTTTTGGCACAAAGGACATGGTCGGCGGCCTAGACGGTCTGTCAAAAAAAATTTTTTTTAGAAAATTAGTTAATATTAGAATGTGCATCAGAACTCATGAGAAAAATTGGACATTGTGTGACGTAGTTCGTGCGATTATCACGGTGGTTTCACCTGAGTACCATTTCACCAACACAAAATTATGATTTGTGTAATTAATCATTACTAAGTTATAAATACACTGTAATTTTCTATAATATTTTAGATAAAAAAGGCATAATCTTAATCTACGGCATGAATACTTTATTATTAATACTTTATTTATCTTAAATGTATTAAATAATTTTATTTTCTAAACATTAAATACAGTTGTTAAAATCAATGATAAATAACATCATAATAATCTAATACAAGACACATTGGAGCTTTTAGCTGGTCAGAAAAATATTGAACAAAAATGTAATCATAAGTTAAAATACTGATGTTTTAACATATCAATAAATATCTTGGAAGGTACGTTTCTTTAACAATGACTAATAACAGTGCTAAACTTAAGATTGTATATTATACACTTAACAATGTAAAAAATAGTAAAAATATAAATAATTTATTACAGAAACGTTATAAAAGAAACATAAACATATATTCTACTTTATTTCATGTTGTTATTATGTATAAAAAAAATGCACGAATATTATTATTCTAAGTCATACACTAAAATATAAATAAGAAATTGTTCTTTAGTATTTAAAAATGGACCTATAACTGTTTGTCAAAGTATAAGATACATTATGACATATTATACATCATTATTAAGCACTCAATTGTAATTGTTTCTTTTGTATCATTTATTTATATTTTATATACATAATACTATGTAATTGTAATACTATTTAAAAGCTTTTTATACATTTCGCAAGCCAAATAATGGAGACTTATCGCTTAGTTTTTGTCTATAACTTTATATTTAATCAATATAAAGTTACAATAATAATTGCCATGTCTTAAAGACAATATTGTACACTAAAAAAGTGTATTTTAAAAAATCACCGAACTGTCTTTTAATTGAACAAAAATATCTAAAATACTATTGCATGGAGTTTCAAATAATGATTTTCAATGTTAAATAATAAAATGTAAAATATAATAATAAACAAATATTTTAAGAACAAAAAAAATCTCACTGGTTATAAGTTTTTATACTTAGGAATTGCCAAAAATATAAATATTATTATATGTACTGAGATGTAACTATTAAAGAGTAGTATAATAGTGGAAATTGGTTCAAGTGATTTATATAAAGAGAAACTCAAACTTCAGAATATCACATAACGTATTACTATACTAGACATCTGAATAACTTAAGATATAAAATGCACAAAATGCATACTAAATAAAAGGTATATTTAGGAAACATGCTAAGTCACGATACAAATATAAGTTAAATAACTTGAAAATAAAATATCAATGCATAAAAAGTTTGTGTACCAAATGTACAAACAAAAAAGGTGGGCAAGTAAGTATTAATAATATGCAGTGGATAAGTGTTGAATGGGTCACTGTAATAGATGGTGTTAATTTTGAATTCCATGATATATCACGAGGTTTATATCATTGCATACAAAAATCGGTTCTGAGCGGAGATGGTCTGTCAGTCTATATCAAGTATATTTTTCATGTTATGTTTTTAGGTATTGCTATTACAGTTATTTATTTTGGTAGTAATATTAAGATAGGATGATTTCATTTTTGCCAAAATTATAACATTTTATATTATTGTTATTAACTTTTGAGTCAATATCAATCATTATCTTACCTTAGAACAGCCTGAAAAAGTGCATGGTTAAAATTTAACTTAAATATATCATTATGTATTGTAAAATTTAAAATGAACGTACAAGTTTTAAGTCCCTACCACAGTTAAAGATATAGGTCTATATAGACTAGAGTATATTTTTAATCGTGTCTACAAAAATTAACATCATTCTTTATTTAAATATTTAATGATTTCGACCAAATTTAAAATGTCAATTAAAAAATATTTTTTTTTAAGATCTATTAATTTTTTTAGTTTCAGTATGATTACTTATGAGTTGTTAAGAACCTTGCATTAAATTTTCAAGTCTTAGGTTTATGTTTAACTAGGTACAAAATAATTTAATTAATTGTTGTGATTTTAACAAATTTTATCAAAATTTGACTCCAAATATTCATAAAAAAAATCTCTAGGTATCTTAAATATTTTAAAGTAGCTATAATAACAACTTATGAGGAACTTTGCATTAAATTTTAAAAAATGTTTAGACCAAGCGAAAGATTTTTATGAATATTTAGGGAAAAAAACAAAAAAAATTGTCAAGGCAAATGAATAGCTCGAAAGTGTCAAAGTATTTTGAAAAATTGAACCATCTATATAAAATTCTGATATAAATATTTTTTAAAAATTTTAAGTCAAGTAGCATGTATGTATTATTTTTTTGAATCACAACCAAATAATAAAATTGATTTTGTTGAAAACTGGTTTTGGGTAAAAATTTCTGTTTTTCCTAATTATCTAAATAATCATTAGGGATTTTATTAATTTGAACCAAAGTACCAACTAAATTCACTTCCCTACCACAAAAGGTATTGAAGTTGAAAACCTAAGCACTGCTACAAAAGGTGTAATACACAAAATGTGACACACAAAAAAAAATCACACACAATCATTCATTGCTCCGCTCAGAATCTAAAATGTGGGTGAGCAATCACAAAAGGACCATACCATAGTATGTCATTATTATTTTGAACAAAAGTATAAGTGTACAAATATGTTGTTGATCAAAAAATCAACTTTTACTCTTAAATATAGTATAGTTCCGATGTTAGAGAATTAACATAAAGCCAGTTATTAATAAATATTATATTACTATTAACAATCAATATTATATTAAGTAATTAATTGGTGTTATATATGTTTAAAGATTGTTAATTATTGAATTTGTACATATTTGGAATGTTTAGTGCTCGAGACTCCCCCATCACAAACAATACACCATGCTCCGACTGACCGACAACCATTTTTGTCCACTTACACAAATTATGTCACCATTCATCACAATCTGACATTGTGCTCTTGTCGCATGTGCGTTTTGTACGCCTCGCGATACACAAATGAGCTGGGGCAAAGGTAACAACACAGCCGGCGCGTCAAGTCCGAATGCATTAAACGCACATGATACTTCAGCGACGACTGGTTGTTGTACATCTGTCCACAATGGGGGCAGTCCCCACACTGGGCCAGGTGGGATCCTGCAAAAATATGTGTGCCGCCTGCATGGCTTATAAGCCGTGAAATACATTGATTTCCAATAATATATGGAAAAAATTTGTTTTCGTTTACTTTTATATAATTAATAATTAAGTATACTTATATTCTAGTACATATTTATATATATATTCACATATGCAAATTTTACCCAATCATATACATACTATATATATATATATGTATATTAATTTAGAAAGAGTATAATACCTGCAGTTGTTAATGATTGTTCAGATGGACATTGATTTGCTTGAGCTGAAGATATAGCAAAATCAATACCACTAGCTGTACTTGTGTGGATATCTAAATAAGTTTATTTTAAATAAACTTCTTTAATGAATTTAATAAACAAAAAACTATAAAAAAAATTAATTACCTTTAGGATCATTCAACATACGAGAAGCAATTAATGACTTGTCAAAAATTGTGGTAGAATGTGAAACAAATTCATCTTTAACTATATCTACATCTTCATATTCATCGACATCAGGTCCTTGTGCATATGGATCATCACAAAATTCATCTTTTGATCCATCTTCATCAATATAACAGTCAGTATCTACATTGCCATCATCAATATCATCGACTTTTAATCGACTCAATATGTCAGTTTCACTACCAGTTGTTTCATCCTGTAAAATAATTAATTAGCCATTGTTAAAATTAAGAAATATTTAAACTTTAGTTCACCATAAACTCTGTGCCATTATCAAATTGTTTTTTTAATTTTACTGGAAGACATTTCTTTCGTTTTGCAGAAACTTTTTCACTGGGAGACTTTGGGGAATCAGATTTTTCTGTTGAAGTTGATGTATCATGTTTCTCATCTTGATTGTTATTGGTAGAAAGTTGCTGCAGTGGAGGCATGGCATTTCTCTCTAAACTCGTTCGGGTTGACTCCTAAAAAAAAATTAACCATTAACAAAAATTGTAATTACCCAAATGAAGAACAATATTATGTACTAGATCTGTATTTATTGTAGAAGCTGCACCAGCTAGACCTCTTATCTGTAGTAACTCTGCAGTCCGTAAAAATGATGCTAGTTTTTTCTCTGATATGTAAACAGTGCCTTGATACACAAAATTGAGCAATGCCTGAACATCATCTTGATTTATATCTTTCAATATTACGACTGGATGTCTACAAGGATTATCCTAAAAAAAATAACTAGGATATTAAAAAATGAACAAAGAAATCCATTACCTTTAAAAGAAACCAAATTGAAAATTTAATGCAGTATTCATAAAACAAAGTCTTTTGGTTTACCTTGAACACATTTCGAAAGTAAGTACTGCACATAGACAACACAACTTTGTGAGCTTTGAACAGCTGCCCATCACATGATAAAGTTACATCTACCAGGTCTTCACTAGTACGAAGGCTGTCCAACTCGGTGACCATGTTCAAAGGATAGTTGTTCCATTTCAAACAAAAGTGATCGGCAGTCATTGTAAACCCGAATCAAACACAGACGACAGTTGTTATAATCACCAAACCCTAAAGTCGCCAAACAATAACAATGAACAATACAATGTGTGCAAGCGTTGTACAAGTGTAATTTGTGCATTTGTTCATCCGGGCACATTTGAATATACAACATTTTGTATGAAAATGTGACACGGGGTGGTTTTAATATATGGGTAATAGTAACAATACACATTATTATACACCTATACATTATGGGAAGTGAGTGAGCAAGTGTGTGTGCGTTGTGCTTGTAAGTATATTGTTATGTGAAAACAAGAAATGGTAGACTTACAGTACTTGTGGGCTGTTCTGAGACATCCGTGTAATGGACGCCAAAACGTCGTTCACGTTTGACGTAATAAATAACACGCAAAGGACGAGTCCATTAATACACCGAGTACCGACAAATATGAAATAACAATCAATGTTCTATTTAAGTTTTAATTATTTCTTCTTTTTATTATTATTATTATTATTATTATTATTAATAACAATATTAATTAAATTGTTCTTATCTAACACGATGCAGGGTGACCAATGGGGGGGACAAACTCAAAACTGAACGCACACTGTGCGGCGTGCGCACACGTTTTTTTCGATTGGCCCGATGGTCAGACGATTTAAGATATGCATAGGGACATGTTATTACATACTACATAGGTATTATATTTATAGTATTTACTATTACTCAATGAAGATATTATACTGTAGACGATAGAACAATAATTATTTTTATACGGCCGTTGGCTAATGATTATGATAAATTGGTATATTATTGATTCAATCTTATATGGATTTGTCTTTAAAAAAAATGTATTAAGATATATTTTTATCTTTTATTTTATTATGTGGTATAATATCTTAAATTTTCGTAATTGTCGAACTATAATAGCTATAGCTGAAAGTGTTAAATAAAAAAAAATATCTTAAATTCGAAATCGGTGGAGGGTAGCACGGCTATCTAACACCATAAACGATAGAATTATAAATATTTCCGACATGACAGTCTGTCTACTGTCTACTGTCAACTGCCATGTGATTTCTCTCTATATGCGCTGTCCGTTTATAGGTATATGGATAACACTAACGACCAATGGTTAGGTTCTTGTTAACTTTGAAGTCCATATGGCTATATGACATAACCGCTAAAGGTGAGAGGATAAGTATTGTGCAAACGGATCACCCCCAAATGGTGACAGCGACAATACAAAACTATCTAATATACCTTATAATATGTTAAAAGCACCAGATTAAAAAAATGTATATAATTTGTACCAAAAATATTACGATTTAATTATATTTTATATATTTCAAAATATTTTAAATGGTCCTAGAAATGGGACAGGTAGTTGCTAATGTAAATAAATTAATAAAATATTTTTTATAATACAAATTGTCTATTTAAAATGTTAAACTGGTTGACTTTTTAATCCTAGGTTTTTCAGATATTCTATTCTTAATTTTGAGTATGAATAAGAAGAATTTATAGTTTATCCATAATTAAATATGTTTTCATTTTGTAATTTTAGTAAGACATTAATAAATAACTTTAATAATATATAAACTAAGCAATAATCAACATGCAATTGGTCTTTTAAATGCTGATGATTCATCAGCTAGGCACATATTTTGTAGTTCGCATAATATCCTTAATCCTTATTTGGAATTTACGACAAAATATCTGAAGGATTTGTACTAAAATCAATGTACCACTATCTATAAAATGTAACCATTAGCCATTTATCTTAAATATATCTGTATATTTGTTAATTAAATAAAATGCCTTTGTAAATAATATAATTTACGTGAACTATGAATACTAATTGGTTAGGTCAAATAATATTACTGTAGTATAATAAATTATGATTTATAGATTTATAGATTATTAAAAGTTAATTTGAACTATCGTACTACTTATAAATCACCTACTAATAGCAATATAAATAGATAGTAAAAATATCTTATGAAATATGAGCTGACGGCCTGTCTCTGCTCAGAATATTTTTTCATTGTATATAATTATTATATTTTGTTCCAAAAGAAAATATACAGCCCAACGAGTAGTTTTCAGTTGTTCATACAAGCTAACTTAACAGGATCGTCAAATAATATCAGCTTTGGAATTTGGATTCAACATAAGTGGGTAATTCAGAGTTAAGTAACTACACTACTGTAACCAGTACCGCAGCTAGGAATTTTTTTTTGGGAGGGCTACAAATTTATATTGCTATAGTCAGGGTATTACTGGGTATAGTAGTCTGATATTTCAGGGGGGCTTAAGCCCCCTCCCTAGTTACGACACTGTATCTGCCAGTTAACATGTGTGAAAACTGGCTATTGTATTTTGGAATATAGGACAGTGCCAATAAATTGCGAGTAAATATCATAATGAAATACTATTTCATTTCTGTAAATTGTCACTTATTAAGTTTCACTACTTTATTATGCTAAAACAAACAGTATAGGTTGGGTTTGTGAAATGTTAATGATCGATTTGCCCATTACACAACAATACAACATTACTATTATGTATTAATTTTTTATTATTTACACAACCCCTAAAGTACCTAATTTGTTTTAAGAATGCAAATTTATGTGACTGCACAAATTATGTCAATCTTAACTAATGAAGTATTAAGATCAATGATATATGTAACTAATAAATAATTAAAATTCATAAATACATTTAACTTAAAAATAAAAAATATAGTCATGTACCTAAAGAATTTCGGTCTGCTCACTGTAACTTTTGGGGGACTAAAAAAAAAATCATGTACTTAAATATTTAAAAAAAACATAGTTAGATATGGAATTATACCAATATTCTCAATTGAACTGTCAGATTCAAGTCTTTTCTATTAGTTATATTTGTCAGTTGTCACATGACTACTTGGAACATTCATAACAAATATAAACACATATATTTAATATTTATACATATTTATTTTATACTTATCAATACATTTTGAACAGTTAAAATTATTAATTGCTTAAATAAAAATAAATGTACAACAGTCAAAAGTTTATAGTAAATTTATACTTAACATTACTTAATTTTGTTTACATACTGTAAAATTTGTTTTGCTTGGTTTGCACACATAAAATTTGATACAACTTCTGGTGTTAAAAATGATTGAATATATTTTGTGTATGTTGAACGAGATATATGACCTGAAATCATAATGAATACAATTCAATAATATTATAATCAATAATAATATTTTATTCAAGTAACATTGCATTTTAAACAATACATTTTAACTTTTTTCACCCCAAACACTCAACTAATTACTAAAGAATTCAAAAAATATTTATTTTAGCCAAATTTAATTTAAAAAGTTATTATTTTGTGCCTAAATTATGATGAATAAATTATAAACCTGTGTCAGATTATGAATTAAATAATCAAAAAGGAATCTCTTCAACACTTCACTGAATTAGACAAAAATATGCTGTCTTCATCAGAAAACATTTGAAATTAAATTAGGTAAATTAAAATAATTAGTATCAGTTTTAGTTAGCAAAAGTGATAAATAAATTATAAATTTAATTATAATATGTTTAATCATATTTTCTAGTATTTCCGAATTTGTCATAATGAATAACACTGTACATTGAACTGGGAGTTCAATTTCTTGAAACATAATACATTTAATTATAAAATTATATATTCCTATTTACTAAACCTAAATAAGAAACCAGAACTTGATAGTAAAATAAAAGTAAAATTGTGCCATTCTGTGAGTTTTCATATTTACTAGTGCACATTGATACAAAAATAAAAACACATGTGATATAATATTGTGTCTACATTTTTACTCTGAAAACTTAATTGCAAAAACAAATTTGAGTGGAATTTACAACAATATTAAATATACATTCTATCATACTAACCATGTTCCTGTTTAAAACTAATCCACAACTGAGAAATATTGGGTTGGCCTAGATTTTTCTTGGCACATTTGAAAATCTAACAAAAAAAAATAAGGAAATATAATAACATTATTTCAAACTTGTATCAATAATCAGCCCAATTTAAAATATTCAACTCACATTAGGAGACTTCAAGATGCTAAAGAAATGCTCTTTTATCGCAACTTTTGTTTCGTCGGGTATGGTCAATCGGTTATTATGTTTCCCACGATTGTCAGTAGGTATTATATGCCCTATTGTCATTTTCATGCATAATGTTCGTACCAGTGATAGAGTTGTATCGTGCAGGGTGACAAATGCGCTTTTGCACACAGATCGATTAACTCCGTAATGCTTAACTGCATATTGGAAATATTTTGAAGACTTGATGATTTTTGTGGCGTTTATCTTGTTTTCATCAATGGATATCATCGCGAACAGATAAATGTGTTTTTCAAATCTTTGCAGCCGTGACATATCCATCTTAAGGCGATCCTTAAATTCATCATCAAACGTCAACAGGCATTTGTTTGAGCAGCAAATATCGTCGACGTCGGTATCGAGTGATTGATTATTATCATATTCCGCTTCCGAGTCGTCATCTTCCTTAAAATCAGTGTCATAGTCGTCGAGATCCATGGTTGTCGGTTAAATCTTAAAAATAATTTTTCTTTACATTTTATTATTATTTTATTACTATAGATATTAATAATTTCATAATAAAAAAATATTAATAAAGTTCAATGCTCTGTCGCTCAAAGATCAACCGTAAAGAACAAACACCAAGTCACTAAATCGAGCAAATACTAAATCCTAATTCGTATTAATTTCATAATACACATTATTTACGTGAACCGACGCGATGGCTGATACGAACGACAACGGTTCAGTCGTTGACCGTTGTTACTGATCATTTTACCCGCTAAATTTTTTGGGAACTCAGACCTTTTGTTCGAGCCGACCGTTGGACGAGACGTTATCTAGGTCGAATGCAACCGCGTTTAAAAAAAAAAAAACAATACAAAGTTTTCCTTTCGGCTTTAGATGTGTTTATTGCCTAATATAATTAATATTATGCATTGTATAATAAGATACTATATAACGTGGTTTGAGAATAGTAAAAAATCCATACCCCCTTTTCCAAAAAACACACCACTGTGGGTCTGTGGACTATGTTGCTTTTTAAATTTGCCATCTCGCATCTGGTTGAACAATTGTTGCACATTTATAGATATGTGCTATTCTTTGTACTTCTTCACATTATTCGTGTCTTCCTACTTGTTCGTTATTCTCAATCTTTTTAAGACTTAAAGTTCTCCCTGAGTGAACCTTGTAATTGAATAAGTCATTATAATCGTAATGTATGTGTTAAATTTGAATTCAACGATAAACTGCATACGAAGAACGATTCCAAGTCTGAGCGAATGCCGAAGACAGTCATCACTCATCAATCATCATATATCTTCAAGAATATTTATTTATGTTTATTTAATGAAACATATACATCACCTACTTCCTATATTTATTATATTATTGTTATTCACTTTTAAATCAATACTGACATTAACCGTAGAACGGTGCGTATTTCTTCCTGAAATCGTGGTATAAATTTAAAATAGACAATAACATACAATAATATTCTAAAATATGTTTTGAAAAACATAGTGACATAGTGTATAATGTAAATTATAATGAAATAAAGTATACGTAAAATCTTAATACCTTGACGAAAAATATTTTTAAATCACAATTACTCAACTATAAATCATTATTCCTCGTTCAAGTAGGTTTCTAATTTCGTTCAAATTTAACTTTAAAATGTTTAAGATTTAGCTTATAAAAAATGAACATTTTGTAAACTTACAACTCAAAAATAATTTGCAACATTTTCTTAAGTGATGAACGTTGTCATAATTTAAACTTGAATGCTTAAAAAAAATCAAGTTTCCTTACTTTAGTTTAGAATTACAAGCACGTTATTACCTTCTGTACCTACTGTCAACACACTTTTACTACGTGCCTACCATCGTGGTGCGTGTCATATGTGTCAACGTGTGAGGTAGTTTAATCACAGAAATAAAACATGAAATACGAATAATTATGAAATTATTGAAACTCGTCTACAGACTTTTCGTGGTTGTCACTAATAGTCAACAGACGGCATAATAGTATATTATGATCCTAGGCGGACGGTAACCAAGTCGACGTTCGGACTTGTCAGCAGTGTGAGAGCAACAGCTGTTAATTGTTATGCTCATGTTGTGGAGGGAGGGATAACAGAGTCGTGGTATCACAACAGAACCCAATATTATCAGTTGTATTCTAATGATAAACTGGAACTACGGCGGCCAATAATAATATAATAATCGACGGGAGTAGGCGGCTTGTCAATTGTCGGCACTCGGCAGCGAGCACCAGCACGGCAGCACCCGAGGAACCGTAATCGAGTGCGGTCGTTCTCGTTCACTTCATCGTCTCGCCCCCGTACTCGATTACGCGAGCACGCGGTCACACTCGTCAGTCGTCTGTAGCCAGGACGCGCAACATTCGCACGCGTGCGCTAGTCCGGTCGCTTGTTTTTGCTGCGGAAATACATTTTTTTTTAGCTTTTTGTTTTTTTCTCCCTCTCTCTTTCTCGCCATTTTGTAATTCCCGCAAACACGCGACGGCAACAATCACAATTATAATAATATACGAACTGCGAATAATAATAGTAACAACAACTGCCGCGCGCAATGAATTCCGTCGGAAAACCATCCGAGCAGTCGTTTTGCTCACATCACCGGTGTGCCGCCTCCGTCATCGTGCGAATGGCCTCCTCCAAGTTTGGACACAACGAGTGAACGACATCATCGCCGCCGCCGCCAACAAAAGTCACATGGTCCTCACGCCACAACCGTCGTTAAGCAGCAGTTAACACTTGCACGCGGTTCAGTCTCGTCCTTCTCCCCTCGTCGTCTCGTCGTCACAAAAATATTCGCGATGGATGGCAAAATCAAGAAACTCTACAAAATCGTACTGACCGGCGGTAAGAACGACCCCCCTTCCCACACACGTGTATCGTGGGTATTTTGAATATTTTGTAGTTGCCTATTGCTTTTAATTGATTTAATCGGCATGACTCAAAGGTTTTATCGTGATAAGTACATTTCGTTGGTACATCCTACCCACCAGATTTCGAAAAAATCAACTTACGTGTTCAGAGAAATTGTCAAAACAATTTTCCGTTTCCATCCCCATAAGGATGGTTAGGTATGATGTCTGGAGTCTACAAAATACTGATATTATGGTAAATGGTTTCTCAAAGGTCACAATGATAAATTCGACGGTTTTGTATAAATACCTCTACGGGGGATGTGGAACACCCCGCTCCATCGTTTCGTTAACGCAATAAGTGTCTGGGGTAGGGGGAAGAAAAAAATTAAATAACCGTCTCGCCCACTTCCCACCACCGTCCGCACTTTGACTACGCCGTCTTGCCCATTCAGCGTTTTCCAATTAATAAATCAAATCGATTTTGTCTGTTAAACTCCAGTTACCTATGACTAAATTATTGTACAAACATGAAGCACTCGTATTTTTAGTATAATATAGTATATAGGAAAACATACATAGTGACATAGAGCCATATAGGTATGTACTCGAGGGTTAGTCCTTCAAAAACTGTTTGCTTATTAATTGTTATTGACTTCTTCCACCGATAATATTATATAATTAATTACTATACTTATAAGTCGATTTTCGCGGAAATTGCACATTTCGTTCACAACTTATTTGGCAATACCAATTAACCTTAACGAGGAAATGTACGGTACAATGAAAGAAAAATCGGAATTTTAGCTCAAAACTTCAGTATTCGGCAAAATCGATTTTGTTTTTTTGATGAAACTCAATAACGAATAACCTTATTTATTTGAAAATAAATTATTTCAATATATTTTGAATATTGAATAATCAACATTTTCAAATTTATTTAGTTGACTTTTCTATAAAATATGCCAAATGTCCAAACACATTTTGGTGATTCTAAAAGCAATTTAATAAAATGTTCATTATAAGTTATTCAATTATTTACCTATAAAAAATATTGAAAAATAATTAGTCACAATACTTTTTTACAAGCATTTAGTGAAGTTAATTTTTTTTTGTTATTTGATTTCACCCTTAAAGTAACTATTATAAAATATAGGTATAATTGATTTTTTATATTTTGTTGTAATTCAAATACGAATAACCTCGCAAACAACCGTAGATTCTTAATTGTTTGTCCTAATGTTTAAATTAGCATTTTGTATATTCAGCAAATTTTTAAAATTGTATTTTTTGAGTTATTTATAGATACCTATTTAAAAATTGAATATAATTTTTTATCTATTAATGACGAAAAATAATTCATTTTGCTAAAAACTTTTGAAATATTATACAAGGTTCCTTATAAGTTGATCATTTACTTATCAAAAATACACAGGTACTCACAGATTAAGCTTAGCATTTAAAGATAATATTTTGATAAAATTCGTCAAAATCACGAAATTGGCCAAATTATTTTTTAGTAAGAAATGTAAAAATGTATGATAGGTTCAATTTTTATAGCAATAGCTTAAAAATGTAATACAAGGTGATAAGTAGTTCATACTGTAACCAAAAACATCACTGATAATTTTAGTATAATATTATCAATAAATATGCAAATGCAATTTTTTTGGCAAAAACGAATTCAACCTATCTGTTGTTAGCAATATTAATATAATATAAAATATCCTGTCTGACACACCGTCTCTACTTAGAATCGTTTTTGGTATACAATGATATTTCATTGAATTCAAATTTAACACATCCATTTCAGCTACTCACTTAACGCCTACTACAGCAAAGTATTTTTTGAACACTACAATTTATTATAGGTAGTTCAAAGTCTATATAGTTATCACTTGATTTTGTTGTTGGTACAACTGCGGTCATAAGAAATGTTTTGTAAAAAAATAAAACATTTTTATAAAGATTTGTATTATTTAATTTCTTTGAAATTTATTTTTACTAAACCAGGTGCATGACGATATAAGATATATTACTATATTAGATGATACACTCTGCATGAAAGAAACATACACATTTACTGAGAAATGAGGACAGCGTGTCAAATGTATATATTTAAGTTTTATTATTTATATTATATTATATTTTAAAGGTCATAAATTAGAAGATTTTTTCTCAATCGTACTATATAATAAATTATGTTCGGAAAAAAAACAAACCGACAGGTACTCAAATATTCAATATGGTATACCCGCGGTATTATAGGTGTACGTCTACTTATGAGTTATAACTTATAAGTTTTAACCATTTATTGAACGAATATATTAGGTAAACATATCTCAAGGTTAACATTGAATTTTTTTTTGTTTTGTTAGGGTTTAATAATTTGTTTGTTTATATACCTAGGTATAATTTATCCAGGTAGGTAGTAGATCGATTAGGTATATTTTTCATTGTGTGCGTTATCCAGCACGCTTTGTGAGTGCAATCGTGATTTTCGTTTTTTTAATTTTATTATAGTTGTGGTTGTATTATCGAGGGTAACATCTTAGTTCTTATAATGCGTAATACGTGTATTTGTTGTTTTTTTTAGCCGTGTTCAAGTATTCTACAAAAAAGGTATTATCATTAATTTCCTTATATGATGTATATTACTAGGTAGGTACTAATACTAGGTGTGACATTAGAGGAGTAACAACAATTTAATTTTAGGATTTCTTTATTCATCTTTACAATAGTAATAGAGTAATAATTACAAATTAGATTTTGTTGTATAGAGATAGAGGTATATTTTTTTTTTGGGGGGGGGGGGGGGGGAGGGCTATAATATTTCATTGTTAGGGCTAGGATACTACAGGGTATTGTAAGTTTGATATTTCGGGAGGGGCTTAAGCCTTTAAGCCTCCCTGGCTACAGCACTCCTTAATTGTAAATACCATATAATTGTATAAAAAAGAGAGGATAACAGTATTTTTAAGTTTCATGGTAAAGTCGTAAAGTAAACATTGGAAATCGGGAAATTACGTTGGTCTTTTCTGTGAATGCTAGCATAGGTATTATATAGGTAGATAAGTGGTAATATAAAAAATTACTACCAGTGAAACAAAAATATTATTTACCTATCATTAATTAATACAAATAGTAAAAGGTAATTAAAGATTATAAATAGTAATCCCCCGGCAACTTTAATGGTTGGGATAATGTATCAATATTTGCAACGTTATTTTATTGATTGGATGCTCGTAAGTCTGGATTTCACAGTAAATTTCACTCTGTTATGAAAAACAAAAAAATTGCAATCCATGGTAAAATGTAAAAGTTTATTCAAATCAAAAACAATTAATCTGTACCGTACGTTAGATTAGAAGTGATTTTCAATTTTTATTAATGTTATGTATTATGTATAATGGATTTTTATTGTTTAGTACCTAAAACTATTAAAATATTATTTTATATTATATTATTATAGCTGCTTAGTCAATATCGACTTACGGTAGAACGATACGATTACATTAGACATTTTAAATTTTAATAGCTAAGGCTAGTAATCATAATAGGTACAACACAAGTTTTTTTACAGAAACATTATAATCTAGTATAAAAATGTACGTTTACATTTTTTTACATTCATTTTAACGAACATTTTCAGTTCTAATGTCGACAAAATCGGAATTAAAACGAAAAAAATCGAATAGGTGACACTTTAGGTGTCTATAGAGACTAGAGAGTCACTGTAATAGATATGTTAAATTTGAATTCAATAATCATTGTATATCTACGAAAAACGATTCTGAGCAAAAACGGCCTGTAAGCCCATAATATTACTAAAATAATTTATGATATTATTATGATGTAATGAATTTTACTATTATGCTAATACCTAAGATAAACGAACATAATTTCGTCAAAATGTAACCTCGAAATATAAAACGTATATTTTACATTTATATTATTATATTTTTGAAAAGAACAATACTTATAAGAAATCTTGTTTATACAAACTTAAACTAGAAATATTGAAACTCTTATGGAATTTTAACTAAAAAATAATTTGCTAATTCTTTGTTATTATGAAAAGTTGTTAAAATTTGAACTTAAATATTCATTAAAAAAAAGATAAGGGATCTTGCATAAAAATTCAAGCTTTTTTTACTGAGCATAAACATTTTAATCAACACTAAAAAAAAATTGCCCAACATTTCAAATTTCTGTGAATAGGTAAGTAGCTTTAAGTTAGTTCACATATTTTGAAAATTTCATCGAGTACCTACCTACCTATAGGCTATAGCAAATGGTACTCGTGTTTTGTGTAGTATATGCTACCTACCAAAAAACTTTACGGGCGTTTACCGTAGTTTAACTTGGTACTAATTATTGATTAATAACAATGTTTTAAACTAAATTTACTTAATGTATTGCCGAAGATTATCAAGTATTTTAATACGTTATAATTTGTTGTTGTTTTTATGTCATCTCATAAAACTTCAAATTAATTGTCGTGTTGTGCTAAATATAATAGTTTATATACATTTGGATTACTTACGTTAATTCAGTCTTTGAATTTGCAATATTTTATTGTATATTACACTCATCCAAATAATGATTCCATAAAATAACTTGTGATTTCTATTCATCTTGTGATCTAAATCATTAACGTCGTTAGCATAAAACTTGACAAGTTCTTTCTGGTTTTCATCATCAAATGTTGTACTTTTAACTTACTACATTTTAAATCCAGTTATGACATTTTGATGATTAACAAAATGATCATTTAGTTGTACAGACAAATCAAAAAGAGTATGAATAGAGTAATTCTAAAATATTCTTTGGAATCTTTTGCTTGTATATTATTAAATGGGTTTGTTTGGCGCTTGGATAATTTTAGGCATTTATGCTTATGGTGAATTTAAAATCTTTCAATATTTTATTAAGGCCAATAAATAATTTGTTAAATTCAGTCAGGACATTTTCTCTAATAAAATGTAATTGGTTTTTTAATAAATTAATATGTCGAACAGCTGTCACTAGATCAATGTTTGCAAAAATGTACTTCTATTTAAAAATTGAGTGAAAAATATTAAGAGCTACATTAAATTATGATAATTGCAATTTCATTGGCCGTCACCGCCACCATGTCTATATTAGTTGACGTTTATTTTTATTTTTAGGTTAGTTATGTTAGACTAATACACATATATGTTGCTTATCACAGCGAGGTGTCCATAACACGGTCTAAAATTATTATTATATATTATATCTAAAGGTAAATTAGGTATTATTTGTATTAGTGGATATTTAAAGTTATCACAATAGCTATTTAGGTATTATATAGTATAATAATTGAATCACCATTATGTTTATCTTAGTAATTTATGTCACTAATGGCGCTTGCATGTCACTGGTACTTTTTCTTTATAAAATGAAATAAAAATATAACATATTAATATAATATAAGAGTAACTATGACAAGTAGGTGTTTATATCATATTTGCCGGTAGGTCGCATACTGCACGAGTACCCAAATGTTGATTTGAATAACAATGAAATCTTTTGAATTTTAATAAGACAACTGAAATCGTTTAACGTTTTTTTTTTCTTATAAATATTCAGTTACGCTCATAAAAGTGCAATGTGGCTTTTCGCCAAACTTAATTTTTTTATTCTTGTAAGAACAATTTTGAGGAACCTTAAATATTAAAATGTATAATTTTATGAATTTCCACCTACTTACAAAATAATTTGCGAATTTCCATGATTGTGATGTTTGTTAAAATTGAAACTTCAAACGCTTTGAAGATTTGTGACGATGGATTTTTGATTTTATTAATTGCTGTAAGAACAAATTAGGTAAACCTTGTATTAAATATTTAAATGTATTTGTTCAACCTTTTAAACTAAATTTAATCAATATGAAACGAAAAAAATATACATTTCTATAATAAGAACAAAAAGATAGCTTAAAATATTATAGATAATATTTTCTATAAAAGGTTAGGTTTGGTTAGGTTTTAGAAAATACTAATATATATGTATTGTGAAAAGGCATCAAGGCTTTAGGTTTTTTTTTTTATGAATTACACAAAAAAATCAATTTTTCTCATCGACAACAGCTGTATTATATAAAAAAAATTTACCCCCCCCTTTTCCTCACCAGAATATTCAAACTTAATTTGACTTTCCACTATAAATCATCTTGAACATTGAAGATTTTTTTCTGTAAAAAGTGTAATGAAAGACACGAAAACCAAATTATTATTTGCACTTCATTGTTTAACCAATGAATGAATTGCTCCGCGTTCAGAAATACTCTAAAAAAAACTCTAAATGTAGGAGTAAGACTGGTTTAGCATAAGACATTATTATAGATATATTACAGTATATAATTATCTAAAGTGAATCAAAAACTCCAGTAAATTACTCCGTCTAAAAATGTACTAAAATACCGGTACCAGGTAAATCTTGAAATACGTGTTAATATAATATAAAAAAACCTAAGTTTTATGTATAAAATTGTTCTCAAATAAAATTATTCATAAAAATTATAATAACAACTAAAACAAAATTAAAATTTTTTTGTTGTGAGAAAAATGAATGTTTTTTCGTCAATGAAATACTTTATTTTATTTTATTTATTCACCTACATAGTATTGCAAGAATTAAAGTAATAAATAAATATACATTTCACAAATTAAATTATATCATATTTATAACTATACCTTATACAGTCTATAAATTGAAAATAGAAATACATAAATAGTCTTTTTTCTAAGACAATAATGATAGTTTTTACCTTGTGTGAATTTGTAAATTTTTACCAAGGGAATTTCTGTTTTATTTTTTATTTAATTTCATCAAATTTATTCATATGTTATAAAATCATAACATCTTATTACCATTTTTATTTTTATAATATTTGTATTATGCATACGAGTATGCGACACTATATAGATACTACTTTAAAATATTTATATAGATAATTCTACTTTTTAAATAAGTAGTTACTAAAAAAAATTGAGATAATATGTAATAAATAATAATCATTTGATGTTTATCGGTTCTAACAATATTTTTTTTTCTAATAGAATTATAATTTATTTTTATATTTTCTAAAATTGTTATGCTAGCCCTGGGTAACGACTAATTAGTAACGAATCATGTCATACAAATAATTAATAAATATTATTAATAACTAATAAGCAATACCTAACTAACAAAGTAATATCCAATATTAATTGTTTAAAGCTTCTTTATTTTGTATAACATATATGGTTCGAACGTTAATTCGTTAAAACAATTTCGAAATACTCCCAGAAAATTTTTTTATTTATCTTGATGTATCTATGCATATCCAAAACCAAATATATATATATATATGTATAAATTTTGAATTTTTTTAGTTAATAAGTAATACTTTTAAATTACAATGCTATGGCGTATTAACCTTGATTTAGATTGATACAATTTTAGGTAAAATATAGTGAAAACCAAGGTGGATGTATATAAATATATTTATCACCATTGGTATAAGGAAAAAATAATCTAGCTGTCCATTATAGTTTATAGTCCTTTTAGTATCCATTTTTAAAATTTATTAGTTATATGGATTTTTGAAAAATGATTTTTTTGTGATTATTGTTTCCATATTCCGTGATTAAACAATCTTAACTTTTGTGTTATATATGAAAAAGAGCAAAAAGTGCCATTTTCTATAAGTACTACGGTTGGTTGAATATATTTTAACTCACATATTAAAATCATTACTTATATTCATTCTTGCTCTGAGAATCTAAAATTGATTTTATCAAAAGCTGATCATTTTTTACATATATGTTACATCGGTTTCTGTAACAGCAAAAACTTCTGATGTTTAATTATTCTCGTTTTCCCGATATTTTTTTTTTAGTTTTCCTAAATATTAAATAGATTACTAGGATTAGATTACGTTTAACCCCTAAAATACCAGCTAGTTCAGATTTGCTACAAAAACCACTAGCAATGTTAAATATTGATTAAAATGTTTCATTGTACCTTTACATTCTTAATTTACGTTACTTTTCTATTTTTGTAATAAGCTTTTATCTTCTTATTTATTTGACAAAAAGAAATGAAATCAATTACTCTTTAATGACATTTTAAATGCGGTACACATGAAAATGAATATTTATTAGTGTCGTATAATGTGAACTGTCCATATTGTTGGAATAACTGAATTATTAATGCAAATACTAATTCAGTTTATACAATTTTATTTGAATTCTAATTTGTATTATTGTAAAACTATGTAGTTATTTACACCTGTTGATAATATTGTGTTATATAATGTATACGATATGCTTCATCTGTACCAATGTTCAATCAGTTTGAATTCTGTAGAAGGATTGACTATAAGCCGCAATATTAAATTAATACCTGTACCACCATATCATTGGATATTTATATCGACCAAACTACAGTGTACCATTTTTTTAACCAAGAAGAAAAATAGTTATTTAACAATAAATATTTAATTGTTCCAATAACAAGTAACTACCTTAGCAAAAGCAATACGATTTCCGATATAGGTATAAAGTAACTACTTGGTAACCTACATATAAGATAATTCAAGGAATTCAGTTTTATAATTAATTAACATTCAACAGAACAAAAAAAAATAGTTATAATAATAGGTCAGTGCTCATCATTATAATGTTTATCAACATAATAATCATAATATTATAAACTTAAAAATGCAATAACACATTGTAGTTTGCCTATCTGAAACGCCGCGAATTAGGATTAAAATTTTAAAATAAAGTCAATAAACTATTAACTATTAACCATTAACTGCTAATATAGTGGCTCATGCTAAAGCATATCAATAACAAATAAACTGGTTGTAATAAGTGTATGCACAACATATCCTACACGTATCTACTTAAAGTATGTTACTAGAAAAATATATTTCAGTATCATATGGGTGTTAACATATATTCTGGGTGTATAGTATATAATGTTATATATACTATAATATATTGTACGGTTCGTTTTGAAGATCATCATCATCATTTATATCGTCTATTACTTTATATTTAATATTTATTATGTTACATTAGGTATCTACGTATACAAATTAAAGACCATTAAAATTAAAATTATCAGTCATTATAACTTAAAATTATGATACGTGCTTTAAAGAATATGTATATTATGATAGCTATAGTCCATCGGTTATTATTATTTATTTTAACATAATATATGAATAATGTTAACATATAGTAGCATTATATATTATAATTTTTCTACTTCTCTAAAATTAATTTACTACTTCATGTACATATACATTGTCCGCTCTTAACTTTGTTAGTCATTAGTCCCTGATAAATATTCATTTTTCAAATGTATGTATTTTTATTTCAACAAGTGTTTAATTTTGGTAGTATGCTATAGTTTTATAATTCAAGTATCTGTACAAATAATATAATAGAATGGTAGCTCTCTTTATGTGTCATTTACAATGCCGATGACTAACCCAAATTATCAATATTTTTATTACGTAAATATTTACAATTTTGAATTCAGATCAATTATTTAAAAAGTGTCGTAAAAATGTATGCACAATTCACGTGGCATTGAAAAAAAAACTCATACACTCTGAATAAGTTTATACGTATGTCTACGTTAGTACTGGTAGGTTGAGGGACTATTAAAACAATTAAATGGTAATTACTAATTAAACATACATGACCGTGTGCATCCATATGTCATATTAATAATCTAATCACATCGTCTTGTAATAAATTTTTACAAGTGTAAAAAAAAACAAAAAATTAGGAATAGCTTTATTCATATTTATTCAAAATATTTTTTGTAAACAAACCAATATTATTATAATTGGTACGACGTCTAAATTTCGACCTTGTGTTTTTTTTTATACCTAACGACCTTTAATAATTATGTTATCGATTTATTTTTCACTATAATGATATTTTTTATTTTTTTTTGAGCTAAGGATTCATCTATGGTCATTAGCCTGATTGTTTTTGTTTTTTATCGGCCTTACAGTTTACGTATAATACATCTGTCACGCGTATAGTATATAGTTATCTCTGCTCGTTTTTTAAAAACGTAATGCAATAATTATAGTTGTTTTTCATTTTTACGTTCAAATTAATATAACTTGATTATAGACGATAGCTCCGTTGAAAAAAAAAAATATTTTTATATTGGTACATTCAATACTACGTTACATAATAGTTATAATTAAATTCAAACACATCAAACGGTCTACTAATTTGAATCTGTTTTGTGGTTGCTTTGTGTCATAAACTTTGTGATTCTAATAATAATATTATTATTATGAATTGTAATTTATGAGAAAATATGTTATATATAAATATGGATAGGAAAACTTTGTTGCATTGAATACAACAAATTATTTATTGCCCAAACCGAAATAATTTAAGAATACCTACCAATCAATTATTTAAAAATTGTATTAACTGTATTTTAATTATTATGATAATTATTCAAATTACCTACGTACTCTATTATTTAATTAGAATCTTATTTCAGAATATTTTATTGGCTTAAATTTAATACAATCCAACAATTACTTAGTTCCCCTATTTAATATAATATTAAATTAAACTTAATATATCAATTAAATAAGTTTTGTTATATTATTCACTTTAATTTATTAACTAATTAGTAAATATAGATTCTTTATACCTTGAATCAATTAACAGTATTTTAAATAAAACACATTTATTTCGAAAAGGCTGCGTGAAGGTTCCAAAGGTTATTAATGTGGTATTGATATGAATACTCAATTCATCTAACAAAACAAAAAATACATTTTTACTTATTGAATCAAAACTTAACAAAAAGTACTTATTTGTTTTGGAAATTATAATGTCTAGTTTAAAAATAGTACTTGACATACCTAGTAATTTAAAGTCTTAAGTCTTACTTATAATATAATTATAATCATACGCTATTTATACTTTTTGTGATTACGCTTTTTTAACCTTAATTATTGATTGCAATATTTATCTTCAGATTTCATCTCTCTTGCTTTGTTCTATTGTATCCTTTTTTCATGATTAATTTAATCGTATTATTTTTCGTAATAATGTACAATTTTTGTTAAACTATCAACCAAAAATATTCACTATAGTTATTACTTAACTACTTAATTCAATAATTAAATATTTTTGTAAAATCCGAAATTGCTGATACAATTATGAAATGCTCATCAAAATAGTCAAGGTATAGCAGTAGAATTTGTTTAAAAGTTGTACCTTGTACGTACTTTATAATCGTATCTTATAAAAATACTTAATTAGTTGCTTCTTAAAAGTCTTAATTAATATTTTTTATTTTAAAATTTTAAATATTTTCTCCTGTTATAATATTATTAGCAATAATAGGTGCTTACCTGCTCAAATTAAAAAACGAATTTCTATTTCTTACCTACTAAATATCTACATAATATAATACGTTTCGTTATTAATAATTATTGTGCATGTCACAACTTAATACAATTTAAAGTAAATATTTAAATTTTGAACCTGTTGGCTTCATAATTATTGTATATTTGTGCTTAATATATTTCAAGGTTTGTCGTAAATTATTTCTGTAGTTATCACACAAAGGTAAAGTAATGGCAAATATACTTATACGAGTAAGTTGTAACCTACCTTACTGACTAACAGATACACTTGCACAATTATTGTCATGATCATAAATCATGCGTGTGCTTCATAATTCATATATTTAAATATTCTCGTTCATTATTTTTATTTTTTTTCCAACGTGCATGAATGACCAAAAATATACCATTGTAATTGTATAATACCATCGTTATAATGTATATATTTAAAAATACAAACAAATGCTTTTGTCTCTTTTTATACAAACTTACACAATTATTTTTTTATTAACAAAACATAATTATATTCAGTTTCTAATGTTAATATTTAATGAATATATCAACCTAATAGTGACTTATATTGTTTTAGTTTAGTTATATTCTACTAATTTTAGTTAAATCCTCGTGTTTGATAGATTTATAGTAAAATTATACATTAATCAATGTTTCACAATCTCCCAAAATGAGTAATATAAACAATAAACATATATTTAATATAATATAACGATGTAGGTACCATGTATTTATATTTTAGTATACATTTTAATGTTACAGATTTTTTTTAAGTCGATTCTTTTTTGTGATACCATAAAGAAACAAATACGGTATACGTTACCTAATTAAATTATACTCTCAGGCGTATTGTAGTCTTTAAAAATGCAAATTGATTAGTATTGTTTGCTGTCGATAACAATGTTATTCGATAAATTTCACTATCATAATTTATTGGGTTATCTATAATTTGAATAATTCATCACTGTTACAAAACTAGTAATATACTCTATTAAAATGTAAATGTTAGCATTAATTTTTTAATTTTGAAAAATATAACACTTGTGTAATTTGTTAAATTTAGGCCCTTGTGGTGGCAAGACAACGGGACAGTCACGATTATGTACATTCTTTGAGAATTTAGGATGGAAGGTAAATATTAAAACTATTATTTCCTTTCTAAAATTTCTTGTTGAATTTTGATATATTTTAGGTTTACAGAGTTCCAGAGACTGCTAATGTTCTATTAAGGTAATAATATTTATACCTAAGAGTGACAAAATATTTTTTTTCAATTTTAATGATTCATTTACATTAATTTAAAGGTGCGAGTGTATACTATATACGAGCAACGAGTGTGGTACTATATACGAGTTTACATTACAAATTTAACTGTCAAATATTTGATGGTATTTATCATCGTTTTTATAATTTGTCAAAATAATTTTTAAATCAAAGTGACTTCAAATTAGTCCAAAATTGGTTACAAGTATCAGTTTATAGAATTTCTATGATTATTTTTATTTAATGATAAATTAAATCTTAACATTTTATCTTCCATTTATTTCACAAACGTCTTGTGTTAACATTTACCAGAGGTGTGATTTAAAATAAATAAAGTAAAATTTACACCATTATCATTTATAGATTAAAATAAAATAAAATATTACGAATAATTATTTATTTACAATACTATAAAACCTTAAAATCGGTTAAATTTAAAAATATTGCTTAACTTTGTGCTTAACCTGATGCATCTGAATAGTTAAAATTGTGTAGTAAGAGTAAAATTAGGTATATATGATTGGTTTAAATATTTACCTAAAATTTTTCTTTTTTTTACAGTGGAGGTATCAAATTTTCAGAATTAAGCGACGACGAAGGTAATACATTTCGAAATAATTATAAATGATCGTTTATCTGTCTTAGTCACGCTATACGTGAGTTTCAATTGTATCCTTTAATGTGAGGATAAAAAACGGTTTTTTTTGGCCAACCATCAAGTTCAGTCATAATGGTGTGTTTTTTACACTGGGCATGACTGTTTTTATTTTCGCCCTATTGCTTATTATGCCGTATAGGTACGTCGTATTTCGTCTGTTTTTAAATTGTTATTCCAATGCAGCAATAAAATTAACACACCTCCTTTATTGCGACCATGAATTATTTAGCAATCCCTAAGCTGCATTTCAATCTAGCTTAGTAGGTCATCATAAATTCGCAATGTGATATAATATATTTCTATTATAATCGCATATAATATTTGTATTACACCCCCTTTGAAATAGTCTCATGTTACTTTTCGTATATTAATATTGATTTTAAAAGCCTCACAAATTATCAAGTCATGGGGGGAGGGGGTAATGCATACCGATGGAATGATGAGACTATGCGGTTAAGCTTGATGCTATTTAGACATGTCATGTCCTTGGAAATTATTGTCATTAGCCTCATAATATTATTTTTGCTTTCTGTTACAGCCCATAAATTTCAAGAGAACCTTCTCAGATGTATGTTACAAATAGAAAATACGTTTTTTGAACTGGGGGAATCATGTGACCAAGACTGTCTAATCATTTGTGACAGAGGTGCTATGGATGCTGCCGCATGTAATACAAAAATTATTTATATTATGATATTATAAATATAAATAAAAAGCATAAAATAGTGTTGGCGACTAGAAGTATGGTTATTATTATTAAAACAAAAGAGATAAGATTCAATAGATTTATAAAAACTCAAACAATTTAAATTATCAAATAATATTTTTTAAATATTAATAATATTATTTAAATTATTTTATCAGATACACAAATCAAAAAAAAAATTGCATTGTTTTATTTTTTATTTTTAACACAATAAATTGAGTAAATGTGACAATTCTGTAATAGTATTATGTATGTCATGTTATTGATGATTTATAAAATATAAAACATGTACATGTGTGGTATAGTGGTATACTATTGTTTACATTCTGGTAATCTTAATACTTCAAATTGTTCTTAATACATGATTTTAAATCATAACATCCGGTAAAGACTTTTTATATTTTTCAAAAGTTATTTGATATTTTAGATTGTGAGATGAGGGAGGGAATATATTTTTAATTATTTTTATAATAATCATTTATCAACAGCAATATTGCTATTTAATGAAATTATTATAGGTTTTATAGATTATATTTTCAATTGCTTTTTTTTATTTTTGATCAGTGAAACAGTTTATATTTGCAGATAATTAGTTTTGTATTGTTCGACTAATTCAATAAGTTCATGATAAAATATTACATTGCATTATTCAATTGTTAAAAGTACAAAAAAATATTTATACATGTGATTCTGTTTTTTTTTTTTTTTTTGGTCGCATGTAGGTAAATGTTCTAGATAGTTAAAAATTAGTAGACCGTAAAATATGTCATTAGAATAGCCCAAAAAGTGAAAACATTACTCTTTTTCCTCAACACTTGTACAATTGTTTGAAATAAACAATATAGAACAATTAACCATTTATTTTTATAGATATACCTACTAATAAATGGGATCTGATAATGAAAGAAAACGGTTTGAACATGGTTGATTTGAGAGACAATCGTTACAATCAAATAATTCACATGGTGTCTGCTGCATGTGGGGCTGAAGACTTTTATACGACCGAGGTAAAAACGTAATAAACTCTTACATAATGTTTAAAATAAATAAATTTAATATCTATTTCAGGATCATACTAGCAGGAGAGAGGACGTGTCTCTCGCTAAAAGTCTAGATGTTAAAGCGTCAGCATCATGGATTGGACACCCATATTTTGATGTCATTGATAATTCATCAGATTTTGAAAATAAAATATGCAGAATGATAGCTGTAAATATTTACATTAAATTAATTATTGATGGTCCCTGAGTATATTTTTATTCTTTTATTTATATTTTATAAGGCTGTTTGTCAGAAATTGGGCCTAGACACTGGTGATCGATTAGCTACAAACTCGAAAAAACGTAAATGGTTAGTGAAGTATCTGCCTAATGATCAGTTGTTCCCTCCATTTCAAGATTTTGATGTCGTACACAATTACTTGCAGACATACACTAAAAATATGCAAGCTCGCTTACGAAAACGAGGACAAAAAGGTTTTTTATCCATCTATACTTACACAACATCTCTAACTATGACTTAAATTTTGCTTGTTTATAGGTCATTGGAATTATACACATACGATTCGTAGGCCTCGGGTCCGTGGCCAAGTAATAGAAGTAAAAACACAGCTAAGTCACAGGGACTATGTGAATCTGTTGTCTCAAAAAGATGAAACCCACTATCCAATCTATAAAAAAAGGCGATGTTTTATACACTATAATCAGTATTTCCAACTGGACATTTATTGTAAACCTTGTCATAAAAGGTTTGTGACTAATGACTTTAAAAACTTCTTTATATTTTCACTGGATATCCTGTATTCTTGTGTTGTTTTTTTATCAATAGTAAATTTAATTTTTTTATCTGTTATTAGGTGTGAAGGGTTAGTGTTACTTGAGACATATTCTGCTCTTGAGGACCAAGAGCTGCTTGATCGTTTACCAAAATTCCTAGACATTGAAGCGGAGGTTACTGGAAACGCAGCTTATTCCATGTTTAACTTGTCACTTGTTGAAGATTGGGACAAATCAAAAAATTTTTGTCACTACTTGAAAGGTAATTTTCATTTTACTAGAGATTGTTTAGGAGTAAAATTTAGTTGTTTTAGGTATGTGAAATTAGGCAGTATTAGATTTTTATTTAAGATAATATAGTTGTAGCAACTTTTATACATTTTTTTTAGGACCAGACGAAGATCTAAATATAGGTGATCATAAAACCAACCAAGTTAGTTACATTCATACAAACGGAAAACTAAGGAAATAGTGACTTTGCTTTTACATTTTTAATATAGTATTACAATTTTGTTTCTAGATGTTTATCATTGTATAATATTCATTTTTTTTTATGTTTTGTTAAGTAGTATACAAAATTTCCAGTTAAAATTGTTATTAATAGATTTTAAATTTACTAATCTAGGTACTTTATGTAGTCTGTTACACAAACTACTCATACTTACATATATGCATTATTTTTCTTTAAATTTGCTATAGTTTTATCTTAATTATTATAATTTTTTTTTTGCAACCGGTACAATATATTAAATTATTACTGTAGGTAGTAAGTTATTTATTTATTATTTTTTAGATAAATCTTATAATGTAATTATAAGAAACTATTTTTAAAATATATCTAACTCAACTGCTTATTATTTGGATTTCCCGCGATATTGGTTAATGTCAATTGAAGAAACGATGAGTACCTATATTTGTAATGCACTTGAATGCCATGAAATGCTAGTGGTTTGAATTTACTTATTTACTTTAATTACTAATAATGTCTACAAACTTGACACCTGGTAACGTTTTCCTACGTAAGTATTATTTCACACAGTCAAAAATAGGTACCAACACACTTTTTTTGAATGTGGTTAGCGTGGTTTTTTTGATTGTCTAACGCATCTTGTTGGAACAATGCCAAGCTCATTTTCTGTTTTGTTTTGGCAATCTATTCAAAACTTATTTTATTTTAAACACCGCGCCGTGACCACGGCAGTCGGTATTGCTAATCGTCTTCTTTCAAAATTAATAATGTCTCATTAATTTTTGTTATGCGTGCGTTGTGGAGCTCGAAGAAATATTTATTTTTATGTTCAAAGCGTGTTTTTAAACGCTTAAGATCTGACGTAGATTTTTTTATTATTTGTTTGAAAAATAATAATGAATAATAACGTCAAACTTATTCGCTTATATTTTTTCAACTCGTAGAAATTCGCTGTCGTAGTTTTCAGATTCATCAAAATAAAAATGTTACGTTCATGCCACAATATAGCCTCCCAAAAGTCCACGTGTAGGATACTAGGATCACTTTGAAGGCGTAATATAAAATAAACGATAATTATTATTACTACTTATTATTTGGAATTTGTTACCGTCCTTTATCGCAGACGCAAACACAAATAGTGTAGATAGTGTATTATTATTTATTAGTATACTATTACAAGTGTCAAGTATTATGAGTTGAAGCCTCTGTAAAGTTATATGAGGTTCATGTGTGTATCGCCAATTAAGAAATACAGCTCAAGCTTACACCGAATACGTCACTAATTATATTATTATTTTGTAAGCTACGTTTAGTTTTTCCCGGCTCAAATTTTTTGCATTGGTTTCACGTTGCACTGTTGCGGTGGGCAATATACTACTGCAGGCAATGATGGGCACTAACTAAAGTTAGAAAGTTAAAGGTTCCTAAATTAACTATTTGGTTTCAATTTATAACTAACATAAATAAGGTAAAAGGGGGAGGAGAGCCATGACACTCTCACCCCGCTCCCACGTGAACATGACGCCCCTGCAAGTAATTGCAGGTATGGACGATATATGGTGTGTTTAACGATTCTATACCAAATACCAAATCATGGTTAAATAATATAACAACAATAATATCACAAATCTATAATAATATGATTATGTCGAGAAAGAGACGATTTGTACGTTTGTTTTTATGCCAGCAGCGTGGGCTACGATCATGGATATTTTTGTATAGTCCTTATAATAAACCCGAGTAGACGACTGATTATATTATATTCGCGTAATTAGTTGTGCAAATAGCCAATAGGTACAGATTAGGTAGGGAATGCACGGACTACGGATTGCACTGATTGCAGGTAAATAATTGCATCGTACGGCTTAAATAAAATAAATAATAACGTATAATAGGCAGTCTACAATTAGTTGCTGATGTACCTATGTATATGATATAATTTATATTTATATTTCTTAAGTATGCCACGTAGCAATACTGTATTGTTTTATAGTTGTATTATGTGTTCAATCAAACGAGGTATAAATCAGACATTTAGGCGCGTAATATCTCATCAGTCGTCGCACGCGTTGGAAATTTGATCTCTGACTACTGCAGCCTGCACAACAACAGAGAATCTCTTCGATAACCCTATAGCTATGAGGCAGGTATAGCTATTATGCCTACCTAGGTATACCTATCTGCTTATTTAGTAATAACGTTATAGATAACACCGCCGCCTCATGCGATATATCAATAGATGATAAATGTTGAACGACTAAACTCATCTATAACATAATATGTTTACGTAGTTATATCATAATGATAATATGGTTTTACCCACTGGCCACCAGTTACACTTTACCCATTACCACCCATACTCTATGCCAGAGATGGCGAACCTATGACACGCGCACACTATTTTAGTGATACACACGAATGTGTAAAAGTTTGAAAATAATAAAGTTTTTGAAAAAAAAATTGAAGGGTTATCGAACTAGTTGACGCGCAGGGAAAACAAAACCCAACCAAAATTTTTATTTGACACGCTGATACAAAAAGGTTCGCCATCCCTGCTCTATACCCTATGCATGGACATTGGTCACTTAGATATAACTTCCAGACAGTATTTTTTTACTAAGCGATGACTTTGCTATGTCGTAATAGCAACTGCGAAATATCTATCCCATCGACAATAACAATAATTTTATTATTATTATTATTATTATTATTATTAGGGCTAGGATTTCTATACATTTGCATGTTTTTTTTCTTTGGGTCCAAATTGGTTAGTTGTCATACAATATATTGTCCACGATCTAAATTATTCTCGATTGAGTAGAACAACTTTTTTTTGCATATTTTTGGATACTTTAATTATAATTTAAAATCGAAAGGAATTTCAAATGGTATTTATTTAATGTACGCAGTACGCATATAATTATTGGGTTATTTGTCGTATTATTGTTGTCAATTTACCATCGAATCTTATCTTGGTCAGACGCCCGATAAGATTACATACACATTATTTTTGTTTTTCATTAGTGCGACAAGTTTTAATCAATATAAATCCATTCTTCGTTCCAATCACCTGTCTTTCGTATTTCAACATCATTTGAAAGAACATAGCATTACAGACAACTACTGCAATATTTAATTCGTTTCTGATTTTTATGTAAAACATATAAAACGTTATAAAAGAAGTTGATTTAACATTTTACTGAATTTGTCTATCAGCTTAATTGTAAAGTATATACTTCGGAGTGTTAAACTGTTAAAGTAACAACAATGTATAACTTATAAGTTTCCATACAACAGAGTTTAAAAAAACTAGGACAACTATTGACTTTAAACGTTTTAAAATGTTTTGTATCAACTTAACTTAACTCAACTAAGAATTATCATTAATTTTCCCAGGGGTTTATACTACCACCGATTAGAAAAACAAGGATATTATTATAATATACATTGTTACATGTTTACCTACAATAAAGACTTTAGACACGAAACAACAACTATCCAAGCCCGGCTCAAGTTAATTTTGGGCCCCGAGCCAAACAATATTAATTAATAATAATATATCCACTATCCATATATTATAGGAAACGTACAGCCAGTGGCCCACTAATGAGTTATGTTCGATATCCGTTGTGGACCAGGATCTATGGCCCCATGCCCCCCTTAATCCGTGCTTGTACCTATATCTGATCGAAAATATGAAAATGCATTTAGTACACTGCTCTGAGTGCGACGTAGGTACGTATACGTTTTTATTAATGTAGTTTTGACTTTCGTATATTATTAAACTATTGTATTTTTAAATGGAAAACACTGAATGAAAGTCAAAAAATTATTGTTACCGTTTTTAATGTTTTGTGTCAATTATTATTTTTGTTGCTCTATTTCACATAGGTTTGGCGTCGTTACACATTACCTAATTAATTAATGATACCTATACAGGGTATACAGTATACATAATAGTATAATAAACACATATTTATTATCTACTAAATTCAAACATATTATGTATACAATTTAGCTTTTAAATAGTTATATAGACTACTGCGTGTCATCTCTATACTCATAAATCACATGAGGTATTGGTCATATTACGTAGCTTATAAAAGCGTGATAAATAGTTATGTTATTATAACGTTACATATATTTATATATATATATAAGCATACAAATATATACCTAGAATAAAATATATTGGTATGATTATTATTTATGCCGATGTAGGAATAATCCGAAAATAAGTACATGTTTAGTGTCAACTTAATGACTATAGGTACCTACTTACCGTTAATACATTTCCAGATTATCTACTTAGGTATTACTATAACTCATTAATAATTGATAGATATTATGAAGATTTAGAATAAATTATGTGTCTAATGCATACTTTACATCAGTTTGAGTTTATAGTAATTATTAACTCGATTCTAATATAATATTGTAATTTATAGGTATAGTTAAAACACGGTTTTCGCAATAAAATATATAAATTGTCTATAACTGCGTTATTCATTAGCATATTGACAAAATAACAGCTACAGCCATGATAATAGTTAACAGGTGTGGGCTACATATCAAAATAACATAATGTCAATATATTTTTGTAATTGATACAATAAAAAAAAAATTTATTAATTACGAATTTATAATTGTTTAGTTAATATTTTTATTATAATAACTGCAACCAGTGCATCAGGCAATATTATAATTTATCTTTATTTTTAAAAGATATGGTGGGTGATTCACCGACTACGATCATCCCCTGTTTCGTTGATATGTAAACTTCTGTTTTTCAAATGAGAACCCCCTTTTATAATACAAATCATTTTATGTACCTACCTAATTTAAATCTGAACAAGTAGTTACTCAATTCTTAAAATGTCTATGAAAAGGACAATAGTCCTTAAAATGGTTTTACAAAACTATTATGTTGATGTAATATTTGGTTTAGTATTTTTTATGCTTGGATCATTTATATATATTAATGTAAATAGATTAATATTAATCAGTAACCATTAAAATATTGAAATCACCATACCCTCCATATCTTCCAATTTTAACCTTATGGACCCTAGTACACAAAGTTAAATACTATTAAAACCATTTAAAACTCAAAAACTATTCTTTCGAATTTTAATTTTAATACGTTAACATTTTCAGAAAAATTATCCACTAACTAATTTGCAATAAAAAAGTTGGGTCCTTATTTGAAAAAAAAAAACAGAATATTGTATCTACGCAGGACGGTTCTATAGGTAAGTAGTAAAAAATCTCAAGTGTATGAAAATATGGTCTTTAAATATGTTTAAAAATTCCAATAACCAGATTTTGAATAATTGCCTTATTGCCTATTAGAGAAAAAAGGGATGAGCGTGATAGTGAATCACTCTGTATACAATCAGTTATGCCTTAGCCCCTAGGACACATGTATTGTGAATATTATGTGATAATTTAATAAGACGGTGAAATTACTTGTTAGAAGAAGCCAAACAGTGGTGGCCGTGACACTTCCTACTATATGTTTTGTTTAATAAGATATTTTTGAAACTATTTTGTAGAATAAATCTGCTTTGCGATGTGTATTCTATTGTTGTGTTGTTTAATTTGTTTAGTAATAGACAGTAGTTGAGGCATTATGAACAAGCAATATAAATATCACTGTATCAGCAATATAAATTTTACTCTTATATTATACAATGTGCTAATGCACTATGATGCGATGTCATTGAATGAAAACCATGAATTAAACATTTATAACTACCTACCTACGTCATGTACCTACTTGCGTCTCACATTAATCCTATGTAATTGCTATACCTATGTTAAGAGTAAACCGCTAGTAAAATATTAATCCTCGATAAATATTAATATTTAATATTAAATATTGTTAGGTAGGTGTACCTATACCTATTTGCCGAGCGGTATTGGTTTACGATCGTTATTTTTTATGCCCAATAAATTGGTAGATTTATACGGTGAACGCTTCAATTTGCATTATAATTTACAATTTTCCTATATTACTTGTTGATATTTTTTTTATCAATTCCATTCCAATTATATTCATCTAATAGATACCTAGAACCGAGAATGTTGGGAATGGCATCGAATCACGTGCGGACCACGTTGTTTTTAATTTAAAATGTTATGTATACCAACCATTTAGTATGAATAATAATTTTTAATAATGTATAGGACTTAGGTATATTATTATTGAAAGATGGGTAGTGCCGTAGTAGGCACACAAATAAACAATACGCCTACTAACATATAATATATTATCGGTTTGCATGAATAAAGTAAGGTCGACCCCTTCTATCGAAATGTTTACGAAAAAATTCGCTCTCAAACTGTTCACTGCTGCAGCAGTAGTAAACATTGCGAAAAGTTCAAAGTAACATCTACGCTTTTATTAATAAATACATTAATTGAACTACGCACCAAAAGACATCCGTGTGGTTTGAAATTAATATTATTCTATAAAATGACAACTCATCAATACTTTATTAATTATTTATTTGTATGGGTACCTAAAATTGAACAAAAATCAGGTAGGTAGGTATTAATTATATAATATATAATATATTAAACCTTATAGAAAGTATCGGTATAGGTCACCTGCTAGACGAATGTCTAGAATTTAATAAAACTACCAATCGATATATTATGATGCATTTCCCGGGTCATATGATATATATGATCATTCCCCATAATTCATAAATCCTATTTGGTACGCCTTTTGCCTACGTATAATAATGTACAGGGTGGGTTACGGAAATGGGGCCAAAAATAAAGTCATATCTATATATTGTTGGCCCTATTCCCGCGGCCCACTCTGTATTATACACATAACTGCACAACTCAAAGTCGACTGAGCGTTTTGTTGGTCGATCGAATAACCTAATCAATTTTTTTTTATTTATTAATTATTCATGTTTACCTTGTGTTCTTCGCAAGCCTGTAAAATTTGATTTTCCTAGTAACACCGCGATCTACGAGTGGGAAAATGTTTTCTAGCGATGATGCTGAGTAATTATTTCTGTAAAAATTCATTAGCTCAAATAAGTTTAAATAAAATTAATTAAGTATTTTTTTAAAAAACTCGATGGCTTATATTTTTTTGAATGACAGCATATATTTTAATTCCATATTACTAAGAAGAACATTTTTTTGTTGAGAATTTAGAAGTATTTAAAGTTTGGAAGAGTGGATCATAGATTGGCACATCATGGATAGGCTGAACCACAGAATGTTGGTCCACTTAAATAACTCTGCTCATCAACACATAAACACTTTAATACTTCTTGTTCAAAATTCTATTTTTGTACATTGTAATTCACAAAATAACTTTCTGCTTTGAATTATGAAATTAAAAATACACGTTGTCATTATTCTATTTGAATCGAGCAAAATACTTAACAATTATAACGTAAAAAAAAGTAAAATAATATTTTTTTTAACTTTGTTTTATATTGACTAAGATTAAGTAAAAGGAAGTATTTTTAAAAATACTTCGAAATAACGAATGTATAATGTGAGAAAATCACCCTGCTCAAGTATATAATATAATATTATTATTATACTTAAGTATGCCCGAACCTATAGAATTTGAGATGTCTACTGTAAAGTGTAAATCGTAACAAAATTATGTTTTGCCTCAAACATTTTTTTTAACCATTATTGCAACCACCGCATGCAAAATGCCTTAAATCTGCTACGAGTGTTTATCGTATTACCATTGATTATAAATGTATAAACACTATATATTGTTCGAGTTAACTCGTGTGAACTCTACCAAAAACTACGTATTTTATAAAGGTAGGTAAGTATTATACTGGCATAGTGACATACTGTATATAATCGCAACATGAAATGTTGCTTATAAATGTGAAAATTATTTTATTCCTAAACATATCTAATTATCTGAATCATACTCACCTAAGATCCGCCTATTAGGATTATATTAATATATTAAATAATAGAAAAATAGGATTCTTATAGCACGAAGGGTCTCGAGACGTGCCTATCATATAATCATATAGAATGTAGGTACATGACTTGGATACATACACACACACACACACACACTCATATTTTCAATGGGAGGGGTAAAAAAAAATATGTAGGTACGTTTAAATATTTTTTTAATTTTTACAATTTTTATACACCTATACACACAGTAAAAAAATACTGAGGGGGGTAGCAATTTGAGAACACTAAAAGTCCCCCTCTTCTACGCCACTATATCTTGGATATTGAATATTATTTGGATATCACAAAAAAATCAATATATTCTTGACTCTTAACTCTTGAGAAGTGTGTTTCGTAGAAACTATAATAATATCATCCATCATCATGAGATAATTGATTAACCTATAAACCAAATGTGCTTAGTGTGAAAATTGAATATTGAACATTTATCATATTTTGTTTTGTTTTTACAATTAATACTAATAAATAAATATTATTTATGAATTGTGACAAAGAAATGAAAAGAAGAAAGAAAATAGTGATACAAATATAAGTGACGAGAGTGATATATTGAATAATTATAATTATAATGATATTGAGTATTACTAATACTTATTAGTTTATTATCTTTTTTTCAGAAATGACCAAATGTTTATTTCATCAATTCATATACTTCATAAAATGTCGTACAACCTGTATTTGTAATTTAAATATTTAAATATTTTATTACCTTCAAACTATTTTTAATTTAAATATTTAAAACGATATTGACTATTAAGGCTCAACCAAGTTGTTCAATATTACCAACTGCGTAATACGAATAATGCCCCATGTTCCCCTATCTCAATAGTACTGAAATATTGTAGACCTGTTAGAGTTTACATGGTGAAATAGTTCATAACTCATTCGCGGGTGAATATCCAATGTCATAAAAATGTGAACTTTAAACCACATAAAATATTAATGTGACTTTCTGGCAAACTTTTTTTGCTGTGGTTGTATGTAGCAAAACTCATAAAAAACCTTGAATTACATTTTTAAATCTTAGATATAAAAAGAAAAATGATTTGAACACTTTTATGAATTTTATCAAAATTCTAGCTTTAAATTTTTACAAAAAAATATTATGACATTTGTGTATTTTCGATATGTTCTTATTAGTACATGAACAACTTATTTGGTAGGTACCTTGTATAAAACCATTGAGTATAGATAGAGTATAGTATAAATATAAATTCTTAAAGATATATAAAGAAAAAAACCAAAAAAAAAACAAATCGATTTTGTCAAACACCACAGGTTTTCCGTAAAAATTCCTGTTTTTCCTTAATTGTTTTGTTGTTTTCCTGGTAATTTTGATGAGTGCTGGTAATTTTTACGTGTAACCCTCAAAGGACCAGATGAATATTCAAATTGCTACCAGAATAACCACCCCTAAATTGAATATCGAATCATTTTGAGCCGATTTTTGTTGCTACTTGTAAATTTGCACCACCAATATAGGTGCATTGAACTATTTAAGTATACGCCCCCAATCCTCATGTACATAATATACGATTATACCTAACCAGTATCCAGTTTCCCAGTGAGTGCACACTGTGCAGTTGAATTGACTCGCATAATGTGATACAGTCGTACTCGGCTTAGGTAAACTATATTAGTAACCTATTGTATCACTCATCATAATTTTACATTAATATCATACAGACATTGGACGTATCACATATATAGGTACCTATCCAGGTTATCAATGACACCTGCGCTCGTGCGAGTGCAGCATCTGTGTGTACCTATAGTTAATACTTGTGTCGAAAGCCGTGACGTCTGCGAACAGTGCGTATTATATGTATTGTGTATTATTAGGAACCTATAGAGTTTAGATTATAATGTAGGTATATTTTAATATTATTTATGATTTGATCACAGTCGTGACCGAATAAAATGTGACCGCGATTAGCCACGTGGTGAGCACGATAGTCGACGAGATAAAACAGAAAAAACAACAAAACCGCAGACATATTATTATTATATAACTGCAGTGCATTATATTATTCGCTACAGAGACGTATGTGTTCGGTAATTTCCGATAAGGCTAAAAAAACGAACAAAATACCTCGGCGGTGGTGTTTGGGGCATAACATTACGCTATGTCGTTATTGTGTTATGATAAATAACATACTACAACGGGTCAGAGCCGTCCGGAACCAGACTTCAAATGACTTACAATGCCCCTTTAACCTTTTACTACCATTTTACCCATGACAAAAAAAAACAAACATTATTCTATTAGCTCACACTTTTTCATAATAATTATGAAAAAAAACTGTACCTAATAAATTATTAAAAGAAACCCTTAGTGCTTAGTGTCTAACGAAATATTCAGTTTTTCAGTTAACGTGGCTACTCTTGCATTGTCTCGGCAATAATCATTATTCTATGGGTCATAGGTGTGTACTAAAATAATTACCTACTAAGCAATGTACAAATAAAAATTTATTATCATAAAGTTGTATTTCTAGGAAACATGAAGAATGAGTTTTTCTTAGGAATCAGGATCTATATTGCTGCAGGCGTGTGCTCGTGCTGTATTCATGATACGTGCACCTGCCAATACAATTTAAACTAGAAAATAATACTAACGAAAATATAAATACATTGGTCCGAGTGCTGTAGCCTTTCCAAGATAAAGTTACTTAAGATAAGGTACTACTTGCACACTGACGAGATGTATACCTTAGGTATATCCTGTCATCCTGACTTTCTGTATATCTTATTGTTCGTGAGCAATTTAGCAATTATATCGATATAATTATCCATGTACCATATCATTATCACCGTCCACCACCGTTGTATAAACATCATAAATAATTTAATATTATAATAATAAACAATTTTACCTATCACCACAAATCACAATATGATTTACAAATAACTCCAAAAATGTGTTTGTTTTATTATGCAGATTTATCAGTGATTATATAAGAATCCCACCTAAAAATCATTGTAAATTACAGAACTATTTAACTTATGTTTTGTTACACCTTCAAAAAATTGCCACCACTAAAAATTTCCCACTCGAGACAACTGCCTCCTTTGCCTTACGAGTCACGCGGCACCATTTATAGCATGACAATTCATCGAATAATCAACAGAAAAATAAATCGTTAATTGTGGTGAATTATATTTATATATTATTATATAGGCAATAAGTGCTGTAATATCATATAATTTATGTCGAGTGCTTGAAAGTAATACATCTAGTCGACTCTTGAGCCTTAAAGTTAATAGTAGTTAATACTATAATAGTATACAGAATTTAAACTAATCTATTCAATATTCATTCACATTGTTATAGATCCATCGCTGTCTTTAAGACTTTAAGAATAAGGAACACGCAGCATGTTTGGCAAAATATTGATTGGGAAAGCGTTATGACTTATGAGTTTATGACTATTTTAGTATTTTATCAATTATATTAATATTTTAATCATTATTCAAACGAGAAAAAAATTATTTATAGAAATCCATAAACTGTTTTCATTCTTAATATGATGTTTTATTGATTAAATAAATATTAAAAATATTTAAATGAAATTAATTAATTAATTTCATTGTTAGAATACAATTTCACAAATTAAAAAAATCTCAAGAAATCTTCGAATTATCTTTACTCCGCCTGATCAAGGATGAACAATATCAATATTTATTTTATGCTCGGTATTGGTGTAGGAGAGTGCAAAAATTCTATTGTGTGCCATGTACGGACATAATATTATATGAACGATAGGTTTATAATTTGTAGAAATATAATATTTACAAAAAAATATAAAATTGTTTACCGTTTATTTTATAGTGTACGGCCACATCCACGGCAACCCGCGAAAAACAGTACCTGAACCTGACCTCGTCGAGAACCAGAACATACAATAATAATTTTGTTCGGAGTACCGTTGGCGCAAAGGGTTTTGGCCAAGGCAAGAAAGACGTAAAGGTAATAATATCATATCATGAAATTTATGAGGTATATTCTCTGATATAGTATAAGTATTTGTGCCTTGTGGTGTAGGCAACCTAAATATGTACCTACCTATCGAGTTAATGGTTGATGATAATTGAACAGAGTTTGAGCATAGATTTATAATTTTTACCTCTCACTTATGTATGACCTACAATTAAATCGTTTAATTACCTCTCATAAGTCATAAAGTCACGAGTGTTAAAATTAAACCTAATATGAGTGACATAATAATATTATTATAATTATTATTTTTTTAAATTTCCTTGTATTATATTTATGTTATATTTAATATATGAGTAATAGAACAAATATTTAGCAATTTAACTGCGAGTAGTCCCCATTAATTCTCAAAACATTCCTAGATGAGTCGATCGATGTGAAAATACAAATCGTTTGTATACCTACAGGCCACGATATTTTATAAACAATAATAATACCGTTAAAGCGGGAACCGATTACATTTATAGACTTTTAATATAGCCTTATAACTTATAAGTAGCTAGTATGTATTGTAGAAAATATGCACTAAGTAACATCAGTTTTTTTCATCGTTCGCAGACCAGACGGCAGACAAAACGAGTTTTGTATCGCGTGTGCGCATTATTAACCGTTCTAACAGCTTATTAGCACCATTAGCTTTTATATAATATTATAATACGTATAATACAAACATTTTTGTATTTATTTTACAACTATTATTTTTAATGCCACCTTCAGAAACTATTTCTGTTATTAGATAGTCACATTTTTTAATATTATTTATTATTATTACTTGTATTATATTTTAATAGTTAGGACCCAGGAGAGTCGGAGGGTTGCCTTTGTCAGCTAAACATTCAAAATAAAACAAATTAAAGTGGTGGTTTTTGAGTTTTAAAAATTCGATGTAACAAATTTATATTTTTGTATTTTAAATGTGTTCGAAAAATAAAAGATGAATCATAATAATAGGCACAGTACGTTTCAAGAGCAATTATAAATGAAGGCTGATAAGAGATGAGCTCCATATAAATCGTTATCAGATATAAGGATGTACAAATTTAGTCATGAAATAAATACCTTATGTAAATGTAGACTTCCTCCTTCACCCCTAAAAATCGGTCTATCTAGTTTCCACTCATCAATGTATTACTATTATTAAAAAGATAACTTTTAACTACCTACCTAGATAGAACATATTATATAACAATGCTTTATTATTTTCAGAAACGAAATCGATACGATTTGCGACTTGAATAGAAAGATATGAGTTTATGAGTCTATGGGTAATTTATTACTAATAAAACCCGTTGTGTCGAGTTATTGCGAATCCAAAGTGTGAACAATCATCTGCGAGGCCTCATTACTAGAGCAATATATTATATTTATTTCCCGTTCATAGAGAGGGGTGGTGGCTAGGGGTATGGATCTTTGTAAACCGGTGTTGGTGAGTTGCGGCTTATAATATTCTTAATACAAATCCATTCTATTTTATTATTGACACAATTATAGATAAAATTATAAACAATTTTTTTAGTGACCTTATAAATGTTGTAAGAATTATTTTAATTTATATTTAATGAATTAAATGCACAAAATACACATAACATTTTTGGAGAGTTATAAAAGCTGTCTCCCGTGGTACTCTCTGGGTAATGCTAAATACAATGGTTTCAAGTATAAGTGTTTCCCAAATTGTGTATAATAAAAATATGTGATCAAAAAGTGCTATAGTCTTGGGCAAAAAGGGAAAGTAGTTTTAAAATATTTGGGCAAAAAGCGACATGGGTGAAAAGCGAAAGGTCATTTTTGGGCTAAAAGAGTCCCACCCGTTGCGGCCCAATTCTTAAATAACGTATACGCTGGGTCCCGGACTTATGAAAAGTACGTACGAATTGTGGCCGAACAATAATGTATATGTTACATATATATATATATATGCCATATAATATATAGTATACAAGCACCGCAGTATAAATTTACATTTACTAAATTAATTATTAATGTTGCTTATTTTTTTATATTGTTGTATATTAATATTGTTTTGCGTTTCTAGAATATAATATGTGATATGTCTTATTATGGTAAAAATGTTAAAAAAATAAAAAGTATTCGTATATAATAATATTATTATATCTAACCTAACCTAACTATTATTTAGGAAAAAACTTAAAACTCAACGATTTAACTAAACCAAAATTATCTATTTCTTATATTTTAGATCATGCTTTGTTAATTGTTCTCCATTCAAAATTTCTTTTTCACACATTTTCTTTGTTCTTATACTTTAACTTCTACATTTTATGTATATTTCAGGTTGAACTTCTAGTAACACTTCAACGGAGTTATATATGTTGGAATAATGGAATGGCTAGTGTAGAACGACATGTTTAGTTTTGAATGAAAAGTTTCACAGCTGTTAGTAGTACGGTTGCAGCTAGTAGTAAACTATGCTCAAATATTAGGGGGGATGGACATACTATCCTGTGAAATATAGTTTTCAAAAATGTAGTCTGTCATTTTCAGCAGGATGTATTGCCAAAAATTCGTAAAAAAAAGTTTATAAAGCAGTCTATGATGTTTTCAGAATCCAAAAAAATATTTTAAATAATGACTTACGTCTGTATTATCATTATGTAGTTTAGTAAGTCCTAAACTTGGGATTTTCCTCCTCTAACTGTGCCCTAAATGAAATCGACAAGATCAAAGTCATACGGCAGATAATAGGTACAATAAAACGATCTATATTATCTTTATCATACCATGTAAAGACATAACTTCCCATCGTTAAACTCTATATGATAAATTTAATTAAGTTAGATATCATATAGAGTTCAATGCTCCCCACATACGTATCGAATATTACGTTTATCGCATTATTCGTTATAGTATATGCAACACCGCATCTGCCAGGTCCATAGGTAATAGGTATGTTTAGGTACATAGGTAATGATAATTACACGGACCGCAACTCATCTACACCTAAAATATTATCGGACCGGAATTCAACGGTCCCCTACATTGAAAACGACACGTCGGGCCGCAACTCACCCACAGCCTTGTAGCCTTGTATTATATTAGGCTCCAAGAAATATGTAAGCCAACAAAAACCAATCACGAAGAAAACTGTGAAATAAATTATGAAATAACGCATGACACCGGCGGATACGTCAATGATAGGTATTAAACTGTATAAGAATTGTAAATAATTAAAATGTATTACTACTTGGAACGTGCCTACGTCAATATTATAGTCAAGTATGTATAGTTTACACAAAATAATATTTAAAAAAAATTCAAGATGACTTATACTAATAGACAGTATTCGTATACCGCACTGGGTGATAGAATAAACTGTATATTACCTACCTATTGTACCTATATATGATAATGATAAATTGATAAATATCGTAATAATCTTAATATACGACATACCTATATGTAACATACATTACCGTAATTGTGCGACCCATCCCCGCCGGCCAGGCATGCTCTGTCTAAGGCTTGAGATCGACATTCCCACATTTTTAATTTTTTGATTTTAACTTCTCTAAAAATTGTAATATGACTCTTTTTTAATGCAACGTTTTTAGGAATTGGGGGATGATATCAAAAATGTGGGGAAGTCCGAAATCGATCTCAAGTAGTCTTGAAGACAAATTCAAATTTGTTTTTAGAATTCGTATTGCTTCATTAGATTAATTAGTACGTTTGGCATGAACACGTCTAAAATCTTATGTCACGCGTGTGTTAGACAAAAACAGAAAATCATCAAATCTCCATAAGACAGTATTGCGTATTGATTTTTATAATAGTAAATTATCCTATGAACGCTTTTTAGTCATATATATATATATATTGTATACAGAGAGTCGTTCGATATCGATAACACTCTAACGAGTAATGTGTACATAAATAATTAACACTACACACATAAATATTAAACACTGATAAATGCGAGACAATGAATCAACACATTTCCGATTATTATAATAAAATATATCTATATACTAAATAATAAATACCTAGCCGATCATCGATAAATTATAAAAATGTGTGAATTTCTAAAATTACCAAGTAGGTGCTTATTAACTGTTTACTGTTATAGTCTATATCCTACATGTTTGTTTTGTATAGTTGAATAAAAAAAATATTGCCATTTTTATGAGTAGGTATATTTTAATAGAGTTAGGTAGCTTTTATGTGTAGTCTATAAGATAATACGATTATATCTATAATAAAGATAACGTATAAGGTATAACTGTAAAGACTTGAATATTGTTATAAAAGATTTACAACACCTATTTTAAAATTAGATGTATAATATTTCAATGTTTAATATCGGGAGAATAGAGATTGAGAAAGACAGATCATCAACGAAACAGAAAAATACTTTAAAAAGTTGTAAGGGGAAAATTTTGAATTTTTATTTCTTAAAATAAATATCTGAATTTGTTCACCTTGCATACATATTTGATCACTCTAAGCTGAAACGATTATACCACATAAATCACAATGTTACATTATTCTCTTACATCAAAAAAAATGTCACTAGATTGTCTCCTTAACGGTTTTACATTTTTATATTATGGTGCCATAACTCCTAAACCTGTAATAATCCTATTGTAAAAGTACAAATATTTCAGTATCGGGAAACTTTTATAAACAACTGTGCTGAGGTTTAGGTTTTGGTGTACAATAATTTTCCTAAGCTACATAGGTAGATTAGCTGTGCCGTGTATTGAATGGGTATCCAGCAGCAATCATTTGTTTAACATGCAAGTAGTGCAAACCCTCTATAGATAAACGCTGAGGGTCAACATAGGGTTCATACTTCATGCAAATTTAGTCAAATTAATCATTAGGTACCTAATGTACATTTTAATAAGACTTTCTAAGTAAAATAGTTATAGAGGTAACAATTTTTGTTTTGTCATATAAAATAAAACCATTGGTGAGAACTCTTCAAAATTTGCACTCAGTTGTTAAAGAAATAATAATATAATTATAATAAACTCTTTATAGTTATACTTTTAACAAATTATAGTATGTAAAATATTAAATAAGATACCTACAGGAATATTATGAGCCTAGAGCCAACATTAGTGTATTTAAATAGCCTGTTCAAAACACCACCTGATCCTAATATTATTATTGATATTAATACAATCTAACCTAAATAGTTAGATACATACATAACATTATAATAATTAATAACATAACTAATCAAAACATTTTAATGTTAAATTATTTAAAAACTCTAGTTATTTATGGAAGTGGTTAATGATGGCTCTTATCACACAATATGTTAATTGTAAATTGTAATAATTGATTTCATTGATCTGTTATGTTTAATATACTTATACTATTTCAATTGATTAAACATTTTATAATTTTATAAATTGAATGAATAATGTGATCAATAATAAGTGACGACTAGGTTTTTAAATAAAACACAATGTATGCATACTTAATTAGTTGATATATTTATCTTTTGACTTTTAATGTAATACAATAGTCGCAAAACAGTGCTGGGTTTAATACCGGGTATTCGACCAGCAGCTCCAATCTGAAAACAAAAATTAATGAATCAACAAAATACTTTATTATGTTATTTGTTCCATACTGTTTGGGGTTTAATGTAGGATAACTTTTCAATTTCTTCTTTTGATATACTCAGAGATGTACTGTAAATAAAAGGGTAATAATATAAACATAACTTAGCATATGTTTGTATTGACAAAGAAATATTAATATATTACTGTGTATAATCTATGTCCTTAGGTACAAGTAAAGATTGATCAAGTTCTACACGTTCAATATCCTCCTGTTGATCGTAAATAGAAGCTTGATACAAAGCTTCAATTTTCAGACGCTCGCCAATTTGATTATCTTCAAACTTTCCGCCAAATTTATCAGGAAGTATCATTTCCAATTGTCGTAATGTTATTCCCTCCGTTGATAGACCCAATATTTCAAATGCTCTATGACATCATAACAATAATTACAAAACATGTTTGTATCTATTTTAAACAAACTATACTCTGTTCACTGAGGGAATGTGCTCTTACTTCGCTGATAAGACTGCGAGGGAGGAGTAAGAAGGTTTGCGGCAGTGTATGGCACATTTTGGTTTTAGTGCAACCACATTCTCTCAGGGAACAGAGTATGGAAGTGTAAACACACGTTTTGGTCTCTGGATTTCTAGATGTTTTTAAGCCCAATGATTTCTTCCACTTAAACATGGTCTGAGAAACCGATCTTAATAGCTTGGTTCCTTCTTCCAAACAAGAAAGTATACTTAGTGTTTGATCGTAACGTCTTTTACTGACACAACCAACGTCGTAACCTATTAAACATTATAATTACGGTACAATTACATCTTTTAACTATTCTAAAAAAGAACCTTTCTGTGTCAATCTGATATCTGCATTATCAGGTCTTAGATGCAAACGAAATTCAGCTCGACCAGTGAACATGCGATATGGTTCATCTGTGCCTCGTGTGGTTAAATCATCAACAAGTACACCAATGTAAGCTTCGGTTCTACTTAGAGTAAGACTTTTTTTGTTTAGGGACTGAAAAAATTGGAAAATTTTGAAGTTTAAACAAATACAAAAGTATTATTTTTAACACTCACACTAGCACCAGCATTTATTCCAGCCAATATGCCTTGAGCTGCTGCTTCTTCATAGCCAGTTGTTCCATTTATTTGACCAGCAAAGAACAATCGACCAATTTTTTTAGTTTCCAATGTAGGATACAGCTCTCGTGGATCCACATAGTCATATTCAACTCCATACCCTAAACATATCTTGTTATTACATTTCTAAGACAAAATAACTGCACCTTACCATATTGGACGATGTTGGCATTTTCTAGTCCATTTATACTTCTTATCATTTTAATTTGCAAATCTTCAGGCAGAGTACAGGATAGGCCATTTGGATAAACTACATTACTATCAAAGCCTTCTACTTCAAGCCATATCTGATGATTTCTATCACGAAATCTAAAAATATTATTTATTTTTGAACTAAAAATTATAATTTATATTTTTAAAATATATTATGTTATGAATGTATACTTGAGAGATTTAGATTCAAGTGATGGACAATATCGAGGACCCTTTACTTCTTCTTTGATATGTCGATTTACACTTAAATTATCAATTACAATTTGGTGAACTTTACTGTTAGTATAAGTTAGATAACTTTTTATTTGGTCTTCAGGCTAAAAAATTAGCAAAATAACAAAACAAAAACAATATATTAAAATAAACATGGTGATAACACATTTATTTACTTTTAACCAAACTGAAGTGTTCATAAATGAAAACGGTGTTGGTAAATCATCTCCAGGTTGATAGTTCAAATTAGTAAAATTAATAGATTGTTTTTCAATTCGAGGTGGTGTACCAGTCTTCATTCTTCCTGTATTAAATCCTAATCTTTTTAAAGTGTTGGCTAAACCAATAGAAGGCTTAGAATTTATTCTACCACCTGGCTTCACACTTATTCCACTGTACATTTCACCATTTAAAAATGTCCCAGTTGTCAAAATAACACATTTAGTTCTTATTAGTGTTTCATTTTCTAGTAATTAAAAAATCAATGTTGCATTAAAATATTATTATTATTGTGTACAGAAAAAATAGTTGACCAAATACTGAGTGGGACATTTTAAATTGAATTTTTGTTTTTAATAAAAATATTTTTCAACTTATACTGAGAATACACATAGGCTTATTTATTAAGAGGGTTCTTATTTTTTAAGATAGACTTTTTCAATACCTTAGCTCAAATTTTAAAATATATACTTGAGATGAAATTAATTTTTTTTAAATATGTTCATACCAAAAATGTATTTTTATAAATATAATTCATATTTTTTATTTTTAAAATAAAAAAAAATAATTTAAAAAAAATACCCTTTTTGTCATAAATTCAAAATAATGTACATCTTAAATATATGTATTTTTTCTTAAACTATTCATACTAATATATTCTACTATGTATATTATTTTATGTATACTATACAAAACTATCAGTATAGCTAAAGATTATTATTATTTTTTATTTGTCACATATCAAATTGATTTTATCAGTTGAATGATGCTGAGAGAAAACACATGATCAACTATTTACTGAATACTCTGTATGGTTTTAAAATAACATAATATATGTTATACTACCTAATAACACTCCCGTACATTGATTATTATTGTCAAGTAAAATGTTGTCTACAGATCCTTCAATAATATTAAGGTTAGGAGTATTTTCAAAAAGCTCTGCTTGCATATGCTTTTTGTAAAGTTTTCTGTCAACTTGTGCTCTTAGACCCCATACAGCTGGTCCTTTTCTGCGATTTAAAACCTATAATTATACTTAAAGAAGAAATTCTAGTTGTATTGTATCACATTACTTTATAATGAATGCCTGAAAGATCACAGATTTTTGCGCAAAGTCCATCTAATGCATCGATCTCTCTCATCAGATGTCCTTTGCCAATGCCACCAAATGAGGGATTACATGACATCTCTCCTGAAAACCAATCAAAATTCAGAATTCAACATCTATGGATGAAAATTAATATAATTATATTTATGAACGTACCGATTGATGATTTTTTGTGAGTCACCAATAAAGTAGAAGCTCCCATTCTAGCAGCGGCGGAACATGCTTCAGTTCCTGCATGTCCACCACCAACAACAATCACATCATATTGTTTTGAGAAATGACAAAAGTGTTTCATAAAACCATATTGATGAACAGGTAATAACTGACTGAAGTGTTTAAAAGACATGATTAACATTCTAAATTATTCAATTACATCTTAACTATTTGAATAATTGACAAGAATATAAAAAACTATATTGAAACATAATAAATTGACAAAAATATGAACTTAATAATATGAAATTTTATAATTGTTATAGTTAGCCGGGTTACCGTCTTTCAAAATATAGTATTTAATTGAATCTTAATATTTTTCTATGTCAATTGTCAATATCTCGTCAGTATCACGGACCTTGTAATCGGAATTTAATAACTGATAACAAAGATAATATAATGATAAGAGCAGCGCTTCTGGTCTTTCTAAATCTAGAATTTAGACCATGGTTCAGTATAGAAATTATCTTAAATCGTGGTCTAGACTATAATAATGGTTGTAAACACAGATGTAGATAATAAATTATTATTTATATACAGTGGCGTAATTTAGTTAACATTTTTGGTGTTGCAAAAAAAAAACATTAAAATTAAATAAATAAGTATATTCAACAAGTGTTACTATTTATTTATATTATAATTTACAATATTTTTATTTTAAACTTAATTTTCGGCTATTCCCAGAGGAATTATTGTTAAATTCATCAATGACTTCTTCTATATTGATATTCCTTTTTTTTTCAATTTGTAATGTACCAAGATTACTTAATCGTTCTTGACCCATTGTGGTCCTCAGATAAGTTTTAAGTCTTTTTAGACATGAAAATGATCTTTCACAGCTGGCAGTTGTAGTGGGTATAGTAAGAAATATACGAATAATTGATGTTAAAATCGGAAATCCATTCTGAAAATCATCATTCTTAATAAATTCTATTTTCTTTGCCATAGTACTAGTTGTTTCTATGTTGGAGTATTTCAACTTAAACATTCTATTAAAAACTTCAATTTCAGTATTCAGATGTTTTAAATCAAAGTTGTAGGTGTTACAAACAATATTTAATGCTTCGTGTGGTGGATTATTATTGACAATTATTTCTTTTAATCCATTTAATATATCTAGCTGGTTTTCTTGAAAACGTTGTTGCATTTCTCTAATTATGATATCTAAGACTGGATAGTAAATTTCAATACGATAATAATCTTTTAAATTCAAAGTTTGAGGTCCCTTTTCCCCACCACCTAGCTTATATGGAACATTTTTATTTCGAGGTATTTTGGGAGAATCAATGTTATTTGTTTTAATCATCTCCATTGCCTCATTACATTTTTTATTAAATTCAATTTCTGATCTCATCTGTTTTATTATATTTATAGTACTATTAGACATGTCAATTACAGTAGCATAATTAATATTCACAGACTGTAAATATTTTGACAAAATATTTGTATATTCCAAAATATCCTTTAAAACGATCAAACAGAATATAAATTCAAAGTTTTGTATATTATTTAGTAATGATTTAGCTTCAGATCCGGAGTTAATGTCATTATCAGAAATATGTTCTAGAGTATTGATTATTGTACTAAAATTTGTAAATACAGAATTTAAAGCATCCGTGCGACAATTCCATCTTGTTTCACAAAGACTTTTGAGACTCACTGATTTACTTGTACAAGCAGTTTCTGACTGTATGGTTTCAAAAATAGCATTGCGTTTTGATGAATTTATATATATATATATATTATATATTCTGTGCGCACAGCACGATTTAAGATCTTAAATGACTTTTAACGTGATGCATAGTAATAAATAATAATGTACTATGGCATTCAACATTTTAAAGTTTAATGTTCCGCATGAGTGTATGACTGTTATAATAGGTATAGGCACCTATACCCATTTTCAAACGTTGGCGAATGCTATAGCAGTCAATAGTCATACCCATCAATGTGCATGTTACAAATATCTTAACATTTACTTGATAACGTTCCATGAGCTTCAATGGTTTTAATTGTACATTACTGTAGATATATTATATTATTATAGTCATTAGTCAGCACAATTTTCACTTGTGCACATCGGAATATACAAGATTTTTCAATTGTGGTGTGTGGGGGGGGGGGGGGCTTAATATTTAACAGTTACAATTTTTATTTAATTTTGTCCAGTCTAATAATTTCAGACGTTAAAGACATTTAACTGAAGTATTTGAAAGAGTTTGTACAGATTTGGATCTAATAGGCACTTTTGGTACGTCAAAATTGAAAATGATCAGTAGGTACTTATCTGAGTTTTAAAATAAAAGAGAAAAAAAAATTAAAATTTGTTAGGATTTTAATGTTACCTCTAGGTTTTATTAAAAAATTGTTTAGTAACCGTGCGGTGAAGTTAGATCGTCTTCAATTAGATTTTTGATTTATTTTACTTTTTTCTAAAAACATAAAAAAAAAAGAGTTTAAAAACTGAATACAAGGTTCCTCATAAGTTTTTAATACATCTATTTAAAAACATTAACGACATATGTTCACCAAAATATTTTAAGACAATGGACCTAATAATGTGCAAAACCTAATAAAAGTTCTAACATAGTACACAGTACCAAGTTATTCAATTTGCTGCTGCACATTTCATATTTGCTATTGCACATAGACATATCGTGTGCACGTTACTGCATACAATTTTTGGCCCTGCTTTTATAACATCTACATAGGCAACATAGACGTGCACGTGCTCATGGGTGTGGTTTATAGGAAGACTATAGCTACACCTGAGGCTGAGAATTTTTTTAGGTAGGTACCCGATGCTCTGGTAAAAAGAGCCAATGACTCACTTTTTTGGAAAATCAGAAAACATTTTTATCAACTTGATCTTAAAAATTGAAGTGCCTGGCACTATACCTATGTTTTGAAAGTCTGTTTTATTTTATTTTTTACAAATGACGGGGGTTTTGTAATAGTTTTTAGAATAATATTACTGTAGTGTTTCAAAAAAACCATTCAGGTAACATAAAACTGAATACAGTTAGGTACATAATGTTTTATACAATGTTCTAAACAACATACCAATAGGCATTTCTCGAATGTATTTAGAATTCGTGTGGAAGTTCCAAAGGAATATTCCATAGTTCCTACTTCCTAGGGAATGGTTTTTTACATAACTGTAACGGTTTTTCGCACAGTGGGAGAGTACGCTTATCTATATTCGATAATGAATCTGAAGGGTAACCAAAATAAGGCTGTATGACATAAGCGCTTAAGGTACAAAAATGACCTATCATTTGCGCCAAAATTAATATTTTATATAAGTATTAAGTAGGTAGTTATTTAAAAATTTCTTTATCTTATAAAAATTATATTTTATTTATATTATTATATTGATAGTAAATTATAATATAGGTAGGTACATGCACATCAATATTTAATACATTTAATAAATTGGTTGATTTTTTATAAAAATAAAATGTCGATGATAAATTATAATATACATGCACATCAATATTTAATATACATTTAATACATTGGTTGATTTTTTAATCCCACTTTTCAATAATTTATTTATTTTTCTAATCAATAGTTCTAAATGTAATATCTGTTATTCAATTTTTGGCGTTTTTGTACGATACGACTTTTTTTTTCTTATCTGATTTTGGCACTTGTGTCTTCCACCGCAAAATAAATATGTATGTATTATGTATAGAATGTAGGTATTTAGATACTACCAAGTACCAATTTTAACTAATCATAATTTTGTACTGTTATAGAACTAGGTATGCACGTGATAGCAGTATAATTATATAGGATCGTGAGTAGGTACTTTTAGAAAGAATTATTTGTTACCAAATCTACTACAGCCATAATAATTATATTTAAGATCTGTTGTACTATAGTATCAATATATATCGTTTTAAACTTGTAAATATCTAAAATATTATTTATAGTCTATAGATGTATAACACATTCGACACACAAGGAATATCGTCTAAAATCGTCTAATTTTTAAAATTATAATGGCTAAATTATATAAACATTTATTATTTAATAATATTTATATCAACATTAATATTATGTACTAAACGTCTACACATGAACAATTTATTAATGTTAAAATTAATTCTAATTGTGTTGTGCATATTTTGTGTATGTAAGATTACAGTGGTTAGTGAGAAGTATATGGATCACGACTGGTGTCTAGAGTCTGGTGATCAGGTGATCTTAAGTCTTAACTCAGTAGCGGTTTGTGAGAGTAAAGGCGGGTTTCCACTTTCCACTATACACGTTCGGTTAAATCCTTTGCTATGATTGGTTGGTTATGTTAGGTTACCACACGATTAACCACGTTACCATGTAGTTGGACATAGCAGAACATTTTTGTTTACACTGCACACGCTTATTGCGTTTAGTGGAAACCCGGCTGAGACAAATGCCTCACAGATAAATTTTGGCAGTAGGTAGGTCGTAGTGGGTAGGTTATGTGAAAGTAAGTAATTGGGTATTTACTATTTTGTTGTTATATACTATTATTATAGTTTAATTTAGAATTTAGTTATTATATCATTCGGTATATTGATGTGTATAGATATACATCTAATTCTACTACTTCTAAGATTATGAAAATAAAAGTATTGGTTTCTATTAAAAATTAAAATATAGTGAGATAATGGATTCACGGAAAAATGAAGATGTAACAACTAAAAGTTAAAATTAAGATTACTTTCATATTAATATTATTTGCAATGCCGAGTCCCGCCTAATAAAGATGTGGAGCAATATAGTTGTAGATAGGTGGTTTACTGGGGTCATGATATAAACAACATGCGGTATGATCGCAAAAGTTCAGGTTTGATTAAGTATTTAAGTTCGCGCAGCACGTCACTTGCTTACCAAATCATATTTACACCATGATTGTCATTAAATTATAATTACTATACACTACTTCACGACACTTGCTTACCGAAGGATCTGACCATCAAATAGTTACTTTAATCATACCTTATTGTATATACGTAATATTATGGGCTCTGTGGAAGTCTAACACAAATCGCTCACTGATGGTACCTAATATTTATAGTTATAAATTATAATTGGCCATAGATACCTGCACTACAGTCTTGCGGAGTTCGCAATACTAGGGTTATCTACATGCTGCAACCTACTTACTACTAATTATTATTTATTACAACTTGTAAGTCAATAAAATAATTGTACTACTATTATTTTATCTAAAGCAGCTGTTTGTAGTTTCGAGTTTCCTCTGTTTCATACAATTATCTGCTAAAACATTTTTATACCTAGTCATATAAGAATGAATTGACTTTGTAGGATTTCATAATATTATAATAATTATTTTGAATTGTATGTGTAGTCAGTAGCCTCTATATTATTATATAATATTATATAATAATGTACCTACTGTATCACCCTCTGCATATTATTGCACGGACACGCGGTCGCAATACAAGAATACAATGGTAGTTATAACAATGTCATACAAAGAGGATGGATCGGTTGTTATACAATATACATGTACTTATTATCATTATTATTATTATTATTATTATTTGCAGGTACCTATGGCCACCTAGGTTTTATTATTATCATTCACGTTTACCAATAACAGCTCTAGGCCGCGATGTGCACAGTATAGGACCAGTCGAAATTCTAATATAATTTATATGCGATTGCCGATTCGCCGCCACAATTCGATTAACTAGGCCCCAGGTCGGGAATATTCATTGCTACACACATAGATACCTACATACAATATAATATGTATCTATTGAAATTTGTTTTATAACTAACCGTAATACACTACATTTAAATGAATTGACGACCTATGCGGGGTCGTTAACCTTATAAAAAACGTTTGTAGATAGGTACTACTCAGTACTTACAAATAACCAGTAGTTTTTACCATTTTACAGTTCAGGACGATGTATGGAATAAAATTTATTGTTTGTTATATAATAAAAATAAAATTATTTTATTATACTACAAATGTACACTATGTGGCAATTATGAACATTTAATACGAAGCTTCATTATTTTAATGTAGTAGGTAAGCTAGGTATAAATCAATATTTTTTTATTGAAATGCAAATTAGGTATGAAATGATCCATATACATTTTTATTTAATTGTATAGATACAGCTTCTTCATATACAGATTTAAGGAATCGGTATATTGTATATTATTTTCAATAAATATACGACTAAATACGTAAATTAATGATATGATGCTGGTATTATGTTTTTATGGCTTATTCCTGGCCTGATATGGTGTGATGTCTGGTCGATTCGCTATCAAATGCACTACAATATTATATAAATAAAAATCGATATTGAACATATAATTTATAAACTGGTATTTTTGAAAATAATAAATGGCAATATTCACCAAAAATCGTACGTAATCGTGTTGTTTTTGAGGTCATTTTGACAATCCATTGTTTGATCGAAATCGAACGGTATTGTGTTCCTAAAAAAGTAAAACTTACTTTACCGGTGTCCTTAGACAGTGGTACTCTATCTCTTATTTCTAGGAGCTTGACGTGTTCTCTGACAGTCTGACTCCGATCAAGCCAATAATTTAACTCAAACAGTTTAATAGGTAGTTAATATAGTTCTTATATCATTCTGGTATTTATTATTTAATTTTCAAGAACTGTTCAATGGTTAAACATTTCGTTGACAAATGTCTAAGTAACCACATTTAATTGTTAAACAAACCCAATTGAAGTCAAGTGAATACATAATTTATTAGTTCGTGTGGTTTAAATAAGGAGCATCAAGGAAGAATATTGTATGGATTTTCCATCATACCTTTAAGAAATATCTTCTTATATTTAATTTTATATTAAAGGTCTAAACCTAGTTTGATATGAACCGATAAATGTTGATTTATTATACACATGTATCATAAATATATAAATGTGTTAGATGTAGAACTAAGGGAAAAAATCTCTCATTCACTTTATAGTAACATTTATGGAAATGTACATTGTATTGTTTGATTCACCCACTCACGTATTCTATCACTATCCAAAGCCGCATTTACCAGTGCCAGCTGCACTTAGAGTGAGTCAGATATCAAATATGCCGAACGCTGCTGAGATCAGTGATCAACGACTTGAGTCATACAATTGTAAGGACACAAACGTCTATAAGTCAAGCACATGTACTTAGACCAATTGTATACGGACGTGTAGTTAGTAGTACCAGTATATAGTTGCGGCAGCATCATGCTTTCAATATTAAATCGCTGTACCTATATTAAAATACCCCGTAAAGAAATTACAATATACAAATAAAATCTCAAACAAAGATTGACTTTAATAAAGTGTAAAAATATACCACGTGATTTTCTTAATTTAAGACTGCAATTGTTTCAATTATTATTATTATTGTTCATTTTTTCTACCGCTATTTTGTCAAAAAGTTCAATGCCCTCGAAATACCTATACATATAATATGTTTTGTTGATTTTTTCAACAACTTAAGCAATCACTTATGAAAATTGTTTTGTAGGTAGCTACCTAGATATTATGATATTTTATTATATATTATATATTGAATATTGATAGTGGTAAGTACTATCAATTCTAAATTACTAATCACAAACTCCCGATTAAACACCTACCTTTACAGTTTGTTCATTTTATACTTTAAATTCAATAGTTTTTCAAAATATTATATTTTATATTGTTTTTGTCTGCATCATGCTGACCAAATATTTTTGTCCAAAATATCTTAAAACTTTTAATAAATACAGAAATATTTTTGAAAATAAAATGTTCCATATAGTTGATGGATCACATATTGAGAACAATGAGAACTGATTTTTTTCAGTTATCGGGATGGAATACCGTATATCTAAATAGAAAATAGTAAATGCTGTAGTACCTTATGGTTTCTACTTTCTATAAAATGTGTTGAAGTATTGTTATTAATTTTAGTACAAGTACCTGAATTCATGTCTTATACGCTAAAGATTAATACTGTCTTGCTTTGTACTATAAACTTAAATTATTTTATGAATTTAAAAATAATACGTAAATCTAAACAGTTTATGACGTAAGGTATTTTTTAATAATAAAAATGAATCATTTCAATGTAAATCAAAATTTTTTTTATGAAATATGGCTTTTCATTTTTATAATTTTGGCAAAATATGAAATTAAAGGCAATTATTTCTGGGATAAAACTACAATGGTGGAAAAGAGAAAAGTGAGTTTGAAATGTTTTATGGGAAACAGACAAGTAGACAACAGTATTAAATTAATTATACCAACAAAGCAGAACACATACATTATACAGTATACACCGTACACGTACGTCGTACATGTATAGATTCACAATACGTTCACTTAATATAGTAGTGACTAATGAATCTAATTTTACACATTGCGATTTGATATAAATAGTGTGTAATGTTTAAAATCGAATATCTATTATAGGTAGTACCTGAACCTATACAACTAAATCATTTTAGTCATTTATAAAAAGTCTGTAAGCCAGAGAGCATTTAATGCAATTATATAACTATGTGCGACGGCAGATAAAATAAAGACGATAAAGATTCTATACAAATGCATTATATTTATAACTATATCATATCATACTATTTAGTAACTCAGTACACCTATAATACCATTATTACAATTAGATACTTGTAACTACCTCAGGCCTCAGTGGCTCTCAAAGGTTTTTGCTGGGGATGTGGGCTGCAGATAATTTATTATGAAGGAGAGATTTAACTAGGATCTTTTATTCTTCCATAAGTTTTTTAATTTGGTATGATAATGCCATGGGTATATTTTATTTTAGGCTATACAATATAGTAGCAATATTCATTCAAATAACAATTTTCTTACAGTCCACTGAAAGTCTGAAAGTATTTTTAAATATTCTTGAAATTTCGAGGGTTTTACGGATCCTCCAGCCCCGCTGGTTACGCCACTACATTGAATAAATATACCACTGACCTGATTATAACGTAACTATACTATCTTTCGAACTTACACTGTAATACAACATATTTATCGTTACGTATTATATGGGTTTTTTAAAAATAATATTACTTTTTTTGTTCTTCCTTGTACGTATTTTAATTATTTCGCGTGTCCTCATTTCAACATTAAAATTCAAAATTACACAATACACAAACCCAACAAAAATATCCCAAGTATTATATAAATTAAAAATTGTTAACGTGGACAAAAGATGTAAAAACTTTTTGAATAATTCTACGGTTTAGTTTCACATTGAGTGGAATGCACATATTATATCCTATAAATATACACGGATGGTCGTATGTATTCGATTATATTGTTACACGACGATTTTATAATCCTCGAAAAATATGTTAAGGTTAAATAATTAGGTATGTAGCTCAGATACGTTGTGTCGTATACAGAAACATTTTCGTTTCCCGTTAGGCTTTTTAAACCTCCCAAAATTATTACACTTATTATGTTTCCTGTATACTGTTTAATAAATATTTATACCATCGAGGTGATTATGTGAATGAATTTTCAGTAAAGTATATACAAAATAGAAATAACTTCCTATTTAATCGGGGTGAGACATATCCTCCCACCCTAGAAATAAATAAATATTATCTACTTACCTTTACCTACCGTTAGCTGCACGATTATCGGTAGTTTTATGAACGTTTACGTATATAAATATACAATGGGCTAACTGTAAATGTGGGTTTAAAACCTATCCCATAAATCGTTTAGTCTTTATTGATGACGGCCTATAATATGTATTATATTATAATAACCTAACCTAGGGAAACTTTATATTTGTTACAATTTAATGAACATAAGTGAAATATTTTACTTGAGAACGTGTGAAAAATTTTGAATACCTAGTTATTAAATTTAATTAATGAGATATTTGTTATACTCGTATTTTTCTATACTAGAATTTAGAAACGATTGAGAATGTGGAATGCAGTATAAAATTATTTATTAAGACAATAAAATATTTAAAAGTATTATTCTTTTTTAAATACATAGCTTAGATATATATTTTGCTAGAACTGGTAATTATTAAAGCCATAATGCAATTTATAAATCATTTTAAATGTATCATAAAATTTTTAAAATATAAATATTTACAATAGATACTTAATTAAGTACTTTAAAATTAAGCAATAAAATACGTATGTTTAATTTCTTTCGTTTCCTACTATAATTTTAGAATGAAGTAGTTTTGAAGGAAATTATAAAAAAACAACTTATTTAATTTTTTATTCATAATATGCATTAATTTAATTTATCATAATATATTAACAATTAGGTTTTAGTTTAATAAACAAATATAGATAATTATTTCAAGGTAGTTCATAGTAAAACGATACAAATATACTTTATTTTGAGTGAAATAAATAGCTAAATAAATATCTTGACTAAAGTTGATGTCTTATCACATTCAATTTAAGAGCAATTACTGTCTATTTTAAAGTATACTTCCGAGTGAAGAGTGTCGCATTTCAAACGTAAAGCATACTAATCAAATTTTATTAACAATGTTTGACATTTTGTTAATGTAAATAAAATTTAAATATTTGATATGGTTTTAAGTTTTAATTAAGTTATGGTTTTCTGATAATTACTAAATATCTATGAGATAATAAATTTAAAGTGGGGTAATGACTTAAAATGTGTGGTACTGTGGTAGTTTATTATTTTCTCATCAATGACAAAAGCACTATAGGTATAAAATAATTGAAAGTTTGCTTAGGAAAATGTTAAATATTTATTTATGATAAAATTAATGAACAAACGGTACATTTTTATTTAATGTTTTGGTACATATAGTAGGTACCTATATAATAACGTCCATACTAATATACTATAGTATTATATCTACCTAATAATAGGTACTATTTGTTAAAATAATCATCTTTTTTATAGCCATAATATTTTGAATTGAAATATTTGCTCAATTTTGTGATACTACATCATATGGTATTGACATGTTATGTAAAATATTTATTAAATTGATAAAACTAAGTTTCAATTTTTCTTTTAGTTTTATGTAACTCATATTGCGCGTGCTGTTACAAATTTTGCATTAAAAATAATGAAAAAAAGTAAAAAAAAAAATAATTTCGTAAAAAATACTATAGTAGTAAGTATTTTGGTAAATGTTATAAGTTATAATATTCATATGCACTATAGTCTTTATATGTTTTACGGATATAACTCAGTTTTATCATAAAAGTTCATACACTATTTAACGTTAGTTAATGTTATTGTGGTAAAATAATCTGGGAAAACTTTAATGATGAATTCGTGATTTAAATTATTTTATTATTCAGGAATTAAGTCTAAACAGTTTTGGTGATTAATTCATTGAGATGTAATTTATTATAATTATAAATGTGTTAATTAAAAAAATTTTATGCAAGATTGATTTTTTGGGATAATTATAACTACAATAACCATTATAAAAAGTTTAAATAACGTAGAGATCAGAATAAAATTAAAATCTTAGGGAATCTCAAAATTTTTTTTAAAAATTAATATTAATTAATAACCTTCTATATCATTATTCAAATCAGTATTGAAAGAAATATTACAAATTTATGAAATATTTATTAACACGGAGTTTTCTATAGATCAACACATAGACATTCATGCATATGTGAATAGCTACAACTTACAAATCGTACTTCCATTATTGTAGAACTGTAGACCATATAATTATACTGTGAGGAAAATGAATTTTGTTCTTCTTTCCTATTGTATACTTTATTATGACGTTATTATAACGTTTGATGTTTAAAAATAAAAATATTTATTATTTCCTATAAGACTAAACAAATTATAATTGTTTTTATTTTTTAATTATTCTTAGTTTTTTTTGTTGTTATGAACACCATGTAAATTTCTTAAAAAAAAAAATGATTATTGTTTTTAAATTTATCAAAATAAATAATAGGTATGATAATTTATAATTATCAAAATATAACAAAATATTGGAAAATAAGCTACCAGCTGCAATACTATACTATTTATTTCATATAAATTAATTATTTTCTTACTTAACAATAATTATGAGTCAAAATCAAACTTTGAGGCTATATGGGTCTTATAGTTTTTTCCAATGTTGCTGTTAAGCCCAAATTTGGTTCTTGAAAAAATATTTTACATTGCCATGAGAACTACATTTTTTAAAAGCTCAATCCCTGTATTTAAAAGTTCTAAACCTTAATGCTGATGTTCTACCTATAGCTGTTTATCGAATATTTTGAAGCTTTAATTTTGGATCAAGGTCTAGTATGTGATTAGGCAACCAATGTTACGATTTTACGATGGATAATGTATAATAGTATTATGTTACGTTGTGTTAAAATGAAATGTTTAAATTCAGAAAATAATTTATGAATTTGAATTTAAAATTATTGTTTTTTTATGTATTGATATTAATAACATTACCTACTATAGGCCATCAGTTTTAACTGCATTAGCATACTGTTTACGATATAAGTTTGGCTTAGATTCAGTTGGGATAGAAATAATATTGTTTATTCATCATATTTTGTTCTTTTCAATTAATATTTTTTGGTCAATAGTTAGACATACTTTATTTTGGTCTGGACATTATTTCGTTTCAATTCTAAGACACGTTTGGGTAAAAACACATTATATGGAATGTTGATAAAAGATGGATTAAATTTCTTAGGGTTGTAGTTATTATCTGATTTTTATTTTTCGTTATGAAAAATATGGGTACAAAAGATGTCAAATCATGATGTGCATTATGTTTTTGAAAAAAGTTATGCAGTACCTTTAGGTAGGTAGTTGTATTCAACGCTGGCTTCGGAGAAAAAAAAAGAGAATTGAGTTGTGTTTTTGATGGACAAAATTGTTTATATTATCAATAATTAAACAAAAATAATTAAATATATTATAGACATAGGTATCTGTAATTTAATTTTTTTATTGAGAAAGTATAGTACTTAGTACTTACACATATTTCACAAGTTAGAAATAATAATTTATAATACAAATTATGTATATTGTGCCAAATTAATGTATTCGTTTTTGAATTACAGCAAAATAAGAAAATGGCTATATGAGAAATTTATAGTGAATATCCAATGTTGTAAAAATTACACCTTCAAAAGGTTCATAAAAACTTAATTTGACTTTCGGGTAGAATTTTTTTTTTTGATAAAGGTAGATGAACTTCTAAGGAATCTTGCATTACATTTTCAAATTTTAAATATGAGTAGAAAAATTTTATGAATTTCTATCTTAATATAATTTGCAAATGTTCGTGATTTTTACGTATTTTGTCAAAATATTAAATTCAGACGCCCATAAAAATTAATGTGGACAATTTGTCTCAATTTGTTTTTTAATTTTAACTAACACCAATTTATGAGGAACCTTGTATTATATTTTCAAGGTTAACATTTTTTATAGACATTAATAAAAAAAAACTAATAATAATCGAAAATTTCATATGCCTATAAAAGTTCAACATACGTTTAAATATTTTGAAAATTGTATGTTGTATAGAAAATGCTAACACAAACACCCAGTAATAATTTCATGTATCTGTGGTAATTTTTTTTCGTGTTACATTCAAAAACTGGTTTTAAGTAAAAATTTCTGTTCTTCCTTAATATTTTGTTTGTTTTTCCTGTCGTTTTAAAAACCATTGGGAATTTTAAATTCTGAACTCCCGAATGCACTAACTAGATTCACTTTTCTACCAGAAAAAGTCACTGTTGAAGAAAATCAAAGCACTTTTATAATTTATTGCCCTAAACGGCCTAAACAGTGATGAAAGACACAAAAATTAAATTAAATAAATAAAAAAATAAAAAAACAAACATCATTGTAAAATCAATACATTCATCGCTCTGTTCGGGATTTAAATGAACACATAATTTATGATTTGAAATATCCAAACGAGTTGAATAATTCCCGGTGATACAATAACTGTATAACATACAACCCAAAACCGAGAAAAAATATAATCTTAAATATTATTAATAACGGAAATGATAGAAATGCCCAAACGTATATTATATGCAGCTAGCAAGCGGTATCTTCGGTCGGTAACCCATTAAGTACAAAAATAAGCTTAAACGACGTTCTAGTAACACCGTCAAAAATGATTTTTTTTCGTGAAAGGGTGTGATTTAAGTACAGAAATAAATAAAATATAAGACTACGGTTATCTTAAATCACGGTTTTTTACCGAGACGACCGTCCAATGAAAACGAGTACACCTCTCGAGTCTTGGGAGTCATCGGGGAAACAGTGGTAAGCCACAGCTAAGGATACAAAACGAAGGCAGCGCGTGACCAGTCTGGTATTCAGTATCTTCTTGCGCGTCGGCCAACTCACACGCGCGCCGCGTGTCAACCACCAGCGAGTGTACACCAATTGCACGTGCTTCGCCGAATCGTGTTCAATAATTTTATTTTTGTATAGTCGTAATTTTATGTGTCACTGGTTTATGAATTTTTTATTTAACTTTTTTTTTAAAATACATGAATAAGAAAACGCAGGACAAGAGGCGAAGTTGTCGATTGACGAAACATAATATATGCTCATAGTATTATCCACTTCAGACAATTTATTACATATTTAACCGTAAGTTTCAGGAACCGTACTACTATTTTTGTAATACTTTAATAAAATCAATAATTAATGCACTCTGAATCATGAACAGTTATACCGGGTTGTTCAATTATTTCAAAGTTGACCTAACTTAATAAAATGTAATTAACATTTTCATTAAATTAATTCGAACTAAAAAAAAACGATCGTGTTGAAGAACCTCTGTCATCATTAGATTGTTAAGAAATACATGTATCGTTTTATTCGTCAATAATTATTTCATTCGTTGTTTGAATTTTGTTTTGTTTTTGAAAATTACTTTTGTAAACGTTTTACCGGCAAAATTAGAGCGTGACTGAGCACAATCTTGCGTTGGGTGGCGATTAGCTGATGGTGACTCTTTCTTTTTAAAAATATTTTATTTTCACTGCTAAAAATTCAAATTTAATATCTATATGATTATAACGGACCATTTTGTTTTTTTATTCATTATATTGTTAGTTTTAAATGAAATAAATAAATTCTACTGACTTATACAAATTACCTCATTATTTGAGGGTTCAGAGGTATGTCGTAAATACAAAAATGTAGTTATAACATAATATCTACATAGCTTACAGAATCGATAAATTGCGTCCCTCGGGCTTAGTCATATAGTATGTAAATTGCAACCTGTGTAATTTTAAAACATACGTAAATTGAGTTCTGGCCTTCTGGTTACATTCGAAATGTACTTAAATCGCAGCCCGGGATATTCTGATTTCTGGTCGACTGTACACTTTAAAGATTAGGAATAATCTTCTAACTTCCAAACAGTCCTTCTACTGAAGTAAAAAGATGTAGATATAATCTTGGTCAAAGTTATAACAGGGAAATACAGTAACTTGGCTTATGTAATGCTTATAAAAAAAATTACAATAACGATATAAGTATTTTTATAGTATTATTTAAACTCCCTTTAAGTTTTGATATGGTGGAAGCTTGTTTAGTTTACGGTATAATAGCATTGCAACCACATTATTATAGGATAATACAATTTACTAACTGTGTAAATAAAATTTTGAAACTTATTTAACAATAACGATGCAGAATATGTAATTAAATTTAGTAACGAAGGGAGTTCTTTTGAAATAAAAACTTAACCTTGTATTTTAACTAAAAACATAAATAATTTATAGAATTTTGTACTAATTTAAGCTTTAAGTGCATAATAAAATAACAATTTATAAAATAAAATTATCTTTACATAAGATGTATTGTTATTTGTGATCAATTTAATTGAACACTATTCAATTATATAATATTAACTATATTTTTGTTGTGAAATCCAGTTTTTAGAAAACTTAAATTTTAACTAAGTATATTTTTTATTTATAATAATAATGTGATAAATGAAATATGCCTTAAAGTTTAAAATATACCTAATCATATTTTCTTTATGCCAGTATAGTTGATTGAATAACACAAATGTATTCTTTACATTTTATTTTGCTATTTTGTTTATTCTCTCAGTAAATCGGTAGTAATGATATGATATACTATATTCCTTTTGAATTCTTTAATTCGTTAAATTGTATATTTATGACTTTTTTCTATTAAAAAATATATATTCTTTGGTACCGGTCGTCAACCTCCTCCGTGTATTGTCACTGCGTTTAAGTCTCTCTCGGGGTTACATTATGTATGAACGGATTACCTACCTACAGTGTATTGTACTGTATATTTATTAAAATTGAATTGTGCGCCGAATTGATTTGCTAGTCCCTTAAGCGTTACAAAGTTAAATTACTTATGGTAACTAATATAATTCGGTAAAACGACCCAAATATTTATAGGTACGTTTTGACGAATGAAGGTCAAAGTATATTGTTACATAGCATATTTTATGGTACATATTATAAATATTACCGATACTTCGAAATATATAATAGCCAAGATGATTAGTCATTTACAATTATAAAAAATTCGTTGGATAACAAATTAATAGCTATAACTATTTACACGTATAAAATATAATTTAATAATACATTTTATAATTCGAGTCGTAACTTTATAATAATAAATTATAAGAATTATGTATTTAGTTATTGGGTACCTAATAATACTTGTGGATTCAGTTCAGTATGGTTAATATCGAGCACTTTTTTTTTTAACTTGACAACTACCAGCGTGTTTGTATATGTACGTGTGTGTTCGTATGTGCAAAAGGTATGAGTATAATGTTCTTGACAATACTCGCATTGGCCGGAGGTCGTCCTATAAATCAAGAGACATTCATGATGGCACCGAGAAGAAGCCGGTCCACTAAGAGATTTTAAGAATAGAAAATATAATACCGAACGTCTGGGGGAGGGGGTGGCAAGGGGAGAGAAATACGGTCTGGACATTGTTCTCGCTGTAGGTCGGGGGATAAATGAACTCACGAATCGATGTGTGCTCTGGAGACATTATGTTGTTATTTTTTTGTTCTCAGATTTTATATCCTTGTCCTTATTTTTGCCCGAACAACAATAGGAGAACCATACTGCACCAATATAGCCCTTAAAGAAATATTATTGTAAATTATTATTTTTGTGATATTTCACAATGTCATTTCCGGATACTTGGGTTAACAATACAATATAGTATCTAGAAAAAATCAAATTCAAGTTGGTTCAAAATATAATAATAATTTCAATAGATCTTAGTGAATATTGACATTTTCTTGGTAAGGACATCGGACTGTTCTTTGCAGATTATTGTGTGTACCTTCTATACGCGATTGGACCCTACCAATAATGCGTATGTATCCAAAATTAATATTATATTCAATACAATTTATTTTTGCGATTCTCTAAATCTAAAACCTGTTTGTTGTCCAACACTTACATTTCTGTGATTAATTCCTAAAATAATTAATATTTTTTATGTACACTGCGTATAATAATAATATAATATAATTTCACCGCATATAATTTTTGAAATAATTTTAGAATAAGAATTTACCAAGTGAAATGTATTTATTAAATTGTTCGAAGTGATTTTTAACAAATAACTGTATCCAAACAAAATTATGTTAAAAAATAAACCTAAATATTTAAAAATATTAAAGTAAAAAAATAATCGAATTCGTATATGGTAATTAATTTAATAATAATAGGCATGGAGTAATTTTCTACAACACTAATTTAAATTCAAATTTTGTATAACGACATTCATTTGGTAGATATTTGTAAGTTAATAGGTGTACTTACATGTTTCCGAGAACAAAATTATCATTAAAAATTTGCAATTTAGTAATGTCTTTTATTTTACTTCGGTATAATATTGTTTTTTATGTTTGTACCATTCTATATGAGTTTTGTTTTATTTTTTACAAACATTTATTGTTTATTGTTGAGTCGCCTATATTAATTTATTATAGGAAGGTACACAGTCTATACGCAGGACAAGAACTGCAAAAGGTTAATGCTTATTGAGATTTAATTATTCACAGTATGACGAAATTTGTTTTATTAAGATTTTAATACATCTGAGATTTTTATACGTGCACATCACTAAACAAAATATTATATAATTATTATTTAACTACGCCGCCTTGTAGTTGTCTAAAAAGACATCAAACAGAAAAATCATTAAAAATAAATAAACAATTCTACTGAGGTTTTAATGGTATATCGGAATGTGCTTATTTAATAATATAATTGAAATTTTAATTTAATTTTTAACAACTTTTTAGAAAACTATCATGATTTAATTGTTTTCATATACTTTTGGTATGAACTCGTGCATTAAAAATGTTTGATTAATTAAATATAAAAATTATAATCTAATTTTCTAAAACCTTTAAATATTTCATACATTTTTAAAATATATCTTATACAACCTATACACCTAATTCTCTTTAAAATACCTTAAAATTAAAAATTAAAATTGAAAAGAAAAAAGTTTATTTTCCTTAAAAATCTAAATAATTAATATGTATTTATTACCGGCGCCACAATAATGTTTAAATGTATAAATAGTAAATACATTAGTCATCATTCGTTGTTACTTACGCTACTTATTAGTTCATTCGAAAATAATTGATTTCATAATGTACACCAGGTTTGAACTTCAAAGGATAACAAAACACAGCAATTAAATTAACTTTTCTGTACTATATTATTTTTACTATTAATAATTAAATATTTTGACATTAATGTCTACAATGACCTGGGTTCAAATCTATACGTTCTGTTACGCCGAAAGTGTCCGAAACTTATGTATGTATAAATTACTGGATTGCTTTTATTTATTAAATTAACATATTAATGCAAAGTTTTTTTATTTATTATTCTCTCGCAGTATTCGAGAATAGCCCTTGAAATGCTTAGCAGTAGAATCAAACTGTTCAGCGTATAACATAGGTACTGCATGTATTTAATATATTAATTTTTTTTTTAATTCTCATAGGAACTGTACCTATAGGTTACTCTCACATGTAGATACATCTCTTTTTTTTTGTTCGATGAAAAACGGCCCAAGACACGAAAAGTAATTACTTGTTGCGTTTAATGGCGACAATAAACATTTTTTTTTCTCTTACGAAAAAATGAAATCGGGATTCAATGAAAAGAGTTATGTAGAGTACTCCCTTATGTTATACAATACGTGTTATACATGCAAAACAAAAAACATATAATACAAATCTCCCGTCGGTTTCTTCAAAACGGCTTTTCGGGTCCAGAGAATTTATTCTTCTTCTATTTCTTTTAATATTTCAAAGGTAGGTACTGTGTATTCGTGTGTGTGTGTGTGTGTGTGTGTGTGTGTGTGTGTGTGTGTGTATTATCAGTCATTGACACCGGGCACACACATTTCAGATATGTACATAATAGTATATAATGACGTCCATACGTACCTATACCTACCTATATAGTCTTTGACGATTATACTAAGTAGTAAGTCGTCCCCTTGCCGGCGGTTTCTCCACTCACGATCTCCATCTTCGCCTTTTTAATTATGCTCCGAGTAGTGCACGAATTCTAAAGTTAAAAATCCGCGCACCGTCCATTATATTATATGGGTTCCTTCATACAGCAGTTGAGCAGTATATATTATCACCTTTCTGCATTAAGTTGCAGACGGAGAGAAACGAAGGATACAAAAACCAAGTAGCGGTGCCAGTGTTGTGATACCATCTGGATCAGCTAATAGACATCATTGTATATTATGTATATAGACCTATGGTGTTTATAGGATCTAACTATGACCCGGGTCAATAAACTTATATTTGAAGTGTGGTCTATAACCACCTATTATACATACGAGTGTTAACAGTAAATAAAATCAGTTCATCTAAACATAACGATAATAAACAATAATATTATGATGGGTGCACAAAATATTTTAATATTTAAATATTTATTTTACAGTTTTATTTTGTTCTGAGATTCGATATATTTAATACATAAATAAATACAAAATTAGACATCAGACATTGCTATATGTCGAAGTTTTCATTAAATGATATTGTTGTATACATAACGTTCGCTCATATTATTTTTAGCTTATGACCTATTTTTCTATAATATTGAAAATCATTTTTAGATTTAGAACCGTTCCATAGTCATCGATCTGTTTCATACATATTATATGGTTCAGCCAGAATGTGTAATAGATTAGTATATACCTAATATATCAAAATATGTTGGTTTTTTTAGTACCAGTATATAATCATTAAATAAGAATAGAAATTGATTATCCATTATTTTTTCTGTGTGTAGGTTTAATTTAAATTGGATTAATAGATCAGTATGCTATATTTTGACATGAGGTTGTTCGAAATTGAAACGAAAATGTTCCGACTAAGCTAAAAACGTAATACTACACCCTGACGTTACCGCATTCAGTCATTTCATAATGTTTGATAATACATATCGTGGATAATACTAAGCGGACAACTAAAAAAATGTCGTTTATCGAGAACACGTCTCGATAACGAGTTCGCAGAGAGTATCTTTAACGGGGTACAAAAAATACGGCAAAGAGCCGACGGTGGCACGAAGACACTAACGGCCGCAAAGTGCAAAAATTGGCAAGAAAAAGAACGCAAGCGGTGAACACCGCGGGAACGGAAAAATGTCGGGCGTGTGAACTTGAATAATAACTATTAGGACGAAATGTCCAGCAAAAAATAAGGGATTAAGATGGGCGGGGGCCATTCTTGACGTGTGTCGACTGACCGTGAACAGAGCTGGTTGGCCGGTGGCCAGTCGTCGCAGGACACTGGCTTGACAAGGGGGGGGGAGGAGGGGTCACTTTACTATAGCTGTACAATACTATGGGCTGCTTTGGACTATATCAAGATAGACCTTCAATCGCGGCGGCGGCGGGGCAAACAGCCACAGCAAAAAATCAGGCTGACGAACCTTCTTGTACGGCCCCAAAACGAACGGCGTCGTCTGGGTATTACCGCGCTGGCTATCGTCTGATCGTCTGCTGCACCATCGCTGCAACCGTCGCCAGTTTCCGGATCCTTGAAACTTTTCGTCTCGTGGACAGCCAATTTCGGCGAGCCATCTATGACCTCGACCGCATTCATTGATCCGCCTGTGGACTCTACTGTACCGAACTTCATTACAGCCATGTTCGGCATTGAAACCGTTCGACGACGGGGCGGAGAAGACGAGGCAAGACGAGTTTCCGGCTCCTGTCGAACCTCTGGCAAAGCAGACGACACTGGACCTTTTTCGAGGGCTGCAGGGCTCGTTGTGTTGGTGGACAGTGCGTGGTTAGCCGGCACACTCGACTTCTCGGAATCTGTCTCCAGCATTGTCAAATTGGGCACCGAATAAAATCTTGTCCATCGCTGCATCGGCGAACCCGGCAGACCGCGCTTCAGAGTTGGACGATTTGTCCTTAGATCCTCGAACGTCATCAGCATCAAGTCGGTCGCAGAAGGCATCTCGACCAATGGCGCGTCACCGGCAGTACCATTTGCCTTGCATGGGCCAGCAAGACCACGACGATACGCCCGTGGTTTCGATGAATTCGACAGCAGATCCGCGAACACTTGGCGCATCACTTCTATTTCGGACTGCACATTCATCTCAAGCGATGCGAAGCTATTTGCAGACATGACGATATCACGAATTATGGTACAAGGGTAAATTGTGGAAGTAAAGCAAGTTTTACAGAGAGTAAACAATATACTAAATTATTAGATGTACTCAGTGCGACAAGCAGATAGGTTATGACGATTAGAACGTATACAATTTATATCAAACACTTATCGTGTCCCATAGCAACAAAATTGTTTGTTGTATTCGTACATCGGATATAAATATTAACTTATTGCTTATTGAATATTATTTAAAATATTAATTTTAAAATTTAAAAAAAATTGTCTTAAGGAATTAAACAGGTTAGGAAAGCGAGCGCGGTAAATTCCAGGTTCCCAAGACATTCCTATATTTTAATATTATACAACGCAATAAACTAAAATTATTCCATGCACAGTTTAAAACCTTTTATATTTTTGTGTAAACTGATTAGGTATACCTACTCCAGCGGAATAGTATAACTTGGTATTTTCGAAAGTGTCATTATAATTGAATATTAAATTATAACTTTGGTCTCAAAGTCTAAAAAGCAATTAGTAATTAATATAGTATTATTTATTTTAATTGGTCTATTTACCTATGTATATTATTTTTTTAAACGTATGCTACTATGCTGATACACCATAGTCTATCTATACTCTATAGTAATAGTTATTATTATTTTTTCTATACAATTAACGATCGGTTTTTATAATAAATATAGTTCGATCTCATCATATTACATATTAGAATTATTTTGTTTATCTTCAGCATCTGGATCTTTTCGTTAATTTTCGATTCTAATTAATCATGCATTATAAATGTATTAATACTTAATACTTTTGATAATATCCTGTCATATTATGCAGCTTATAATAAAAACCGCACTTAAAAAAAATAAAAATTCACGGATGTTTATTGTTCTTCTGTCTGTCTTCTGACACTGATTTATATACATCATTGCTATAATTAAACTTGAACGTAAATGATAATAATTATTATAACAACTATGTTGATATGATGTTGGTACTTTCAATAATCTAAAAGATAAGCAAGCTTTTGTGCTAACATTGTATTATTGTCTAATATGCACAGTCGCGCTCAGCCAAAATATAAGGACATTCATATTATATTATGGACAAATAAAATGTATATATAAATCGAATCGATACATATTTTTCGAGGACAATGATCACTCTATACCCGTTTGAGTTCACTCGACGGTTAGGGCGGGCAGGAGGAATAATGGACTTGGGATGACAATAAATCTTACCTCCCCCCCTTCTCTTCGAGCTCGTTGTTCACCGTCAATATTCCAAACGGTTGAATTATATTATACGATTATGACTGTTATTAATATGAAGACTATAGTCGATGTGCCTGTATGCTACTATCATATTTGTCCACGATAGAGCAGCAAAGATACGGTCGGTAGTTATTCCGAGTCAAATCGATTATGTACGCGCTCGAAAGTGTTTACCGCGCGTATATATTAATATAAATAAATAACACTAGAGAAAAGAAAAATACCATATAGGTAGTGCGAGGGAAGAGGGCTTCGGGTGATTGTCGGTGGGTATAGGATAAGAGGAGACATAAGAAATATATTATATTATGAAGTATATGGGTGTTCGCGTGGCTTATTTGTTAATTTGAAATCGGGTTAATAGCCGAAAATATCGTTACACAACATCTGGTCCTTGGTGACCTTGCAACGCACTCATTTCCCATGGTAATCATAATATGTGTATATACCTAAGGTAATATATGAATGGCCACCACTCAAGTGCACACCCGGTCGAATAGGCATAAACGGGGATGGGCGGCGGCCCGCGGCTGCAGCTCCGGTAGTAGTGTGATTTCGTGGTAAGACACTGGAGATACGCCGGAATTTGACGTCCAGCTGGCGAGTCGTGATAAAATCGTAATGGCAATACGGATATCGCGGCTATTGTAAACACACGTAAACGTTGTTTTAATTTAGTGTGGCCAAACGAAACGTTTTTCGAGAATTAAATCCCGACACACATATTAAAATAGTAATATACAGATATAATACTGCAATATAGATACATATATGACTGAATTCAAAGCGTATAATATATTATAATAACGAATATTAGAGGTGTCTAAGATTCTCAAGAGGATATAATATTCTGTTGTAAGGTTATTTTGTAGTTATAAAAATAGTTAATTAAAGTTTTTGACTAGATTAAGTTTTTTAATCGATTCAACACCACAGCGTGTGATTTTAATACGTCAGCGATATTATTATTTTAATCTGCTGGACAAAATGAAATAAAGCGACGTGTATCTACATTCATAAGATTCAGAAAGTAAAAATTAATTAGCGTGGTCGACATTCTTATAAACATTTTTATCGATTAAAATGACGAGTTGTGTTATTAACAATATTCACTTATTATATTCAGTTTCCATTAAAATATGGAAACTGTGTTTAGCTATATAGCAGCCTTCTAGAGCTATGCTACCGGAAGCTAAATTTATGAGGTGTAAGAATACGTTGCCTGCAACTACAATGACTTATAAAATAGGTATTATATATGGCCGATACATAATTATTTTCTTATTTTTCCATTATACAATTTAAATTTACTATTCACGTTAAATTTATGAAATGCATTTATATATTTTATATTGCCTTGGGGGCTTGGGCAAGAATCATTTAAACATCTATACGTCTCCCATTTAACAATTTCACTTTACATGTTTAGTATACCGCAGGAAAATGGAAGACTTTTAATTTAATTTAATATATTTCCTTTATACTTCTCATTTTTTCTACTATAATTCATGTCTACATACATCACGTCTAATGTAATTCAATTTTCGAAAACCACGAAAGTAAAAATGCATGAATAATTCATAGGCAAGTTGGAATATTGTTTCTCTATAGGTAATAGTTTTGTTTTTATAATCGTATTTTTGACATTTATTAATTTATCTCTTTTAGTCCTTACAAATGCATAATAATGTTATTACGACTTAAAGTCAAGTTTAAAACAAACAAATTGGTTATTTTTTTGTATGGTTATTTAAGGAATCTTTCTTGATAGAGTAATTGACTTGATAATATCATAATATTATGCATAATATCATAATATTATGCATATTATTATAATATTATATACATGCAAATTTTCAAATTGACTAGAATTTATTTAGTCTGCCTGGCGGCTAATCCTAAAGGAAAGTTGTATAATATTCTTAAAAGTTGTTTATATTTCCGCTTTTTCTTTTGGTCCCTATTATACCTATTAACTTTTCTATTTCATTATAATCCAAGGTCTTACGATTTTTCGTTTCTACACCTCTACACCATTGAAATTACCATTTTAACGGTGCAGTTCACGCGATCCACATCGTAACGAGTGCCGATTATGCGTTCTAGCTGTAGAACGTGTTATCGTCTTGTGTTATAAATTATCGCATCGTCGAATGTCCCGATGACTTTTATATTGTAATTTCGTCCAGGAGTAATGTGCGGCTCACTGGCTCGTCTGCTGTGTACGCAGGCCATTACTGCAGGCTGTCCGCCGATCATATTATATTATATACTATATATTATATTATTATATTCGTACGTACATATTATAAAAACGTCGTCTGGGATTTTATCTCCCTCGTCCGCCGTCGATCGTTTCGCAACACGCTGTGGTTGTCCGTGCGATATTCTCTCGGTGACGTTGTTATAATTTATAACCCACTTAACGTAAAAAATAAATAGATAGAAATAACGACAAAAAAAAATATTCTCGAGACAATGGACAGAGTACGTGCGTAAACATCTGTGCCGTGTTCATAATATTATTATATATTATGTTTCATTTAAATAATAACAATAACAATAATAATAATCTCCGTATTATTACAATTCTATATTGCTTACAATGCAGCGTATAGCCGGTATAGGGTATATACGACGCTTTCTCTGGAGTACTCGTGCAGTACCCATATAATAATAATAATATACAGCCATTATAATATACGAACACCGCCGTCGTCGTAGGTGTCGCACGCGCCTCGAACAATATATTATTATTTTACAATTATTATATAATAATAACAACATATCACTAGTGTACATTATTATCGTAGCCGACCGTCCCCCGCGTAGCCTTGACACTGACGTCGTAAAAATATATATCATTTACTCCTACCCCGTATGCTTGTTGTAATAGTGTCTATGAGCTGCAGTTTCTGCAGTATTATAAGTATAACCTTTGTGTGTATGTTTTACTATTTTACTTCGAACGTAATGTATTAATATTACGATCGCGATAACGAGTGTAGAAAATATGAACTCTACAGGTGGGACGAGGAGGTTTAAAAAAAAAAAATTGGCAACAACAGTATAATTTATTTACGCCATGGAAGTGTAGTGACGCGTGTGGGTATATTATTTACCTCCATTCTTCTGAAAATTCGGAAATTTTCATTTATCGTAGAAATACTGTTCGTCAATATCATAATACACTCTAGTTATAATAATGTAACGTATGCTTCGTACTGTGCGATATAGGAGTTCGGAAGCCGTGACGGAGGCCGCATATCATGACGATAGAAATAATATATGCGTATGTGCCATGTGTGTACTATACGGGAACAGAAGTGTATTATAAATTATCATATATTATTAAGCCGGATGATTCAATCATGGCGTTAATCAGTAAACGCTTAACTAATTACAATATTTTAACGGTCCGAAAATTAGAGCTTAAAATAAATTAAGGTACGATTTCGTAAAAAAATATAACTTTAGTTACCATGCAATTTAAGAAAATCTACGACACTGCAGCTGGAGTTGATACTTCGAGTGATGGGGTAACCACTGTTTGGGACATTTGAAAAACTACGATGGACATGAATTAATTTAACTTATAGCGATACGGTGACCCAGAGATTCACGTTAACAAAAAACACCTCGTGTGCTCTAATATAAAATCCCTGCAGAGGATAAAATCGTTCGATGGATAGTGATGCGGTGGGGNACGTGCGATCGATAGGGGGGCGGGAGGAGGACGATGACGACGACGAGTCAATGCGCGCAACCGGTTGCCGTTCGGGCTGAGAAGAGCTGTCGGAAAACGCATACAATTGTACCTACAGTCTATACCCATAGTCCATACCGCCCGCTGTTAATTTGTATTAATTAGATAGAGAGAAACGTGTGTGTGTGTGTGTGTGTGTGTGTGTGTGTGTGTGTGTGTGTGTGTGTGTGTGTGTGTCTGTGTGTGTACAGTAGTATTAGTGATGGCAGTAAAGTAAAATAATAGTTCTCTTTGGTCATTCCCCTCGCAATAATGATAATTATGAAGAGCGGTGAACGAAAACCACAGACGAGCGCGCGTGCGAAAACTCTCTGCCACCACCATTTCAACGCTGGTTAATTGCCACTGCTGCTCATTTGCATACCGATTATGTGGTATACTGGTATACGTGAATGAATATTATCGTTTTGAAAATTATACTAATTTTTTTACGCTTTCGACACCTTTAAATCTCTTGAAACGACGCATATATGTCCGTTAAGTCCGTCTACTTGCGTGAATCGTAGAATGCTATTATCTAGACTGTATATAATATATTATTCTTATAATTATTTTTCAAGTTAAAATATTAAGCCTATTAAATATTTATGATTTCATCAGCTATAGTAATAAACTCGAGCAGTCGAAACTAACATTGTAAAATAATTTAAAATTCGTTCATTTTACCTTTTTATGTAAAGGTACCTACATATTTAAGTTTTATAAATTAAAGATATATGAGATTTATTTCAATGCCGTTCATAGGTTGCATATTATTATACATAATGTAAGTATTGTGCAATTATTATTATCTCTAATTATAAAATTCTCACGTTTCCCCAATATCTTTGTCTTTATTATTAATTATTTGGTTTCAATATCTTTAACGAACTATGATATTATACATGCAACGGTATTGTCGGTTGCGAATATAACAATAGAGAGCTATTCGTCCTGTATTATAAATTATAATACTACAGTATGCCTAGCTCTGCGCCTGGCAATATCAAAGTAAACCGTTATTAAGCAACAACAAAATGCGTCATCGTTCGCAAATGTCCGTGTTGTTCGTATACAATAAATAATAATGCCATACATAACACACGCACATGGACGCCGACTACAAGACGCTCCTGCTGCAAGACGGGAAACGCGCACAACCAGCTAGTCGATTGCTACGAAAGATTTGGCGCGTATGCGATTTGTCTCTTTGAACTTATTATTATTGTTATTATACCAAAAGGAATACTTATAAATTGTGACTAGGTACTATATCACCATATTATGAACTAATAATATTTTGCGCTAAAAAGGTGTTCTTGATCATTATATTTTTAAATTAAAATGTATTTATTACGGTTATACGCGAGTCGTGTAAGTAAATAAACCGCTTTTTCCATCACCTCTCTTTTACTCAAAAAAATCAAAGTATAGAAAACTCCTACAAAAGACGACAACTACCACAGTGTCAACGTTTCCAAACATTAGCGTTAAATGTGGGGAAATTCAACCATCCGCCTCTTGCACAAAATCGCCGAATCTCTCAGAAAAATGGGTCTTCTTCAAATGAGCACGCCTTGCAAACTACAAAGGATGTACAAATTTACAATACACACTAACACTGAGCCGTGAACACAGCATCTCAAACCGAAAACGTCAACAACCGCCGCTATCCAACTCTATAACGAATCCTAAACACCCAGGCACCGAAAACCCAACAAGACTACTTTTGTAAGCAAATGTAACAGTCAGGTTACCAATCATTGAAGTCATGTGCTAATCCTACAACCAACAACGAAACTTCAATTCTTAAATTCCTTGATGATTCCACTTATATTTCTCCTCAACAGTCACCACTGTTCGCTCAAAGTCTCACAAAAACCAAAAATGTCAACTAATAATTAATAATAATAAACACAAATTCTATCTTCATCCTAACATAGTTTCGTGACCTACTGATGGTCTAACTCCTACTGCTCCATTCCACGTCATGAAGTGTTATCGAAGGATGGCACTTTCAATCAAGTCCCCCGTCTGTATAAGATTAGCTAATTAAATTTATTATATTATATATTATTTTAAATGAACCTAAATATCACTTGTACTTTTAAAAAGTAATTTACAGATTGTACTATTCTTAACTAAAAAAAAAATATACGTATTTAGACGATACAATTTTTTTTTGGTTAAACTTTTCGGCGTATTCTTCGAAACCACTACTATTTTATGTGTCCATTGTTTTGATAATAAATATATTGCAGCGCCTATATAATATAATATGCATATAGGAATTTCTATATTATTTGGTTTCTCGGAACACAAATAATTGAAGTTGGAAAGATATCGAATTTCTGAAATAAATTACCATATATATACATAATTACGCGAAAACATTTGCAATCGTAAACAGCAGTAAACAAAACGAACGACATTCGACAAAAACAATAAACTAATCGGGTGAACGATAATTTTAAATCGTATTAGCATTTAGCATCAGTAACCCTGAAAACGATCACATTTTATTCCCAGCGCAATACGTTTTTATATGGGCTCAATGTCGACACGACGACGGTGATGATGATGCCGATTATGATTCGGTCGGAAACAACCTGATGCTTAATCTCGAGACGCGTCCGGCGCAACTGGGTTTCCACGGTCTGATAAACGACTGCAGACGATTGCCATAATTCGACAGCAACACTGGCTGTTCTAGTTCATTACACCGCCGCGGACCTCCGTCGTCGAGGATATGACGCGCACACTCTCGCCGCCGCCACAGTCTATAATAATATATAATAGGCGCCATTGTCCGTTTCGATTTTTCCGTTTTTTTTTCCTGCGTTTTGTCGATTTCCCACTAGACGATGTAGTTGAGCATACGAGACGATCGTCATCCAAGTCCCGGTAAAATAACATACGGCGACATAGTTTGCGCGAAACCGAGAGTATATACCACAACGCAATATACATACAGGTATATATACATTATGACGTTATATTATATCCGTTCGTTCATTCATGAGTTCATCGCACGGCGTACTCGTATTATTATATATTATATAGGACGACATAATCTAGCAATAAATATATTTATATATATATATATATAGAATTATTATATAGAATTCCGTCCGAAGCGTTCATAGACTTAAAGTAGGTAGGTATATACTCGTATCGGAGCTGTGTTACCAATGTATTATTATTATTATACGTATATATATATATATATATATATTACTTATAGGTATTATATTATGTATTATGTACGATGTCGCCGCCGCAGCAGACTGCCGCTGCAGTTATGGTATCATCCGAGAAGGTTTTTTTTATCCTCTCTTATTATATTATTATATTCCTCCGCCCCTGCTATATTGATCTGGAGGATAATATTTTAAGCCCCTACACCACGACTTGCCTCTATCGTTTTACATAACACACACACACACACCTAATATATACAAAACACATTGACCTTTGTCGTGTGATGCTGCGGCGGCGTGCATTCGGCTCGTTTATTTATTTACTTGTCTTTGTTCGGGTCGGTCGCGCGCGCGTACCTCTATACGTGCATGTACCCGGCCTGCCGGCCACGACAAATCGCGAATGCAGCGCAGCCGCTAGCTGCTTATAACATTGTTGAAAACCTGATTTTCAAACTCCACATGCATTATTATCGTACACGCGTATTCTGCTCTGCTCCGTTTTTAATCTCGAGCGGCTAATAATCCGTCTTATTATTATAATATATCTAATATTACCTATCGACACGCGGGGAGGGTGCCATGCCAGCCAGCGACGCAGCAGACTATACGATGGTGATCCCCGCGCGCTTCGTTTTCGCCCCGATTTGGCGGTATATCCGACGAAATCCGACCCGCGGCGGTCAATTATAATAACGCTACGACGAGGATAATAATAGTAATATGTAAGTACCGCACACTCGGCGCGCGTGTTTTCAGTTCGTTATTGAAATAATCCGACAGAGTTGTTCTGTCGGTGCCGCGTCATCGCCATTTGCAGCAAAGCTTTCGAGAAGAGATTTAATATTTTAATGTCATTTCGACGTTTGTCCGCCGATAAGCGGGGCGCGTCCCATTTCGTGTAATATATAATTTTGAAATCGAATATATGCGACCATTGCTATTTATATTATCTCTGCCGTGCAGGTATTATAGACTGATGGAATTCTTGTTATTTTTGTCGATTTACCAAAATGGAAACGTCGTTAAAATATAATATAATATTATACTATTTTATGTATTTTTAATTGCTTTATTATAGCTTTACGCTAAATGTTTTAAAACTGAATTCGTGCGTTGGATTCTACTTTGGTTTTTAATTTTAATCCGTTTACGCCAAAAATATCATACAAACCTCGCTTTTCGAATTCATTATTTCGGCGGCAGGCTGACCGACTCTCTACGCGTATATATACCTTCCATCTGGGTACCTATAATTCTTAAAATATCTTCTGGTCTATTCCTCTGTCGCGGGTGTATAGATAGGTGCATCCATATATTATATACGTATACGACTAAACGGTTATAAAATGTATGTAATATTATTATATATTGCCATATTATACGAGTTCTTGAGAAATCAATAGGGGGATTGGGATTCATTACCGCACAGTAGGTGCTTGTGAATATAATATTATTATTATTACCGAACAGTTCTATTTTCCGTTCAATCGATAATACCATGCGCGACACATAATATATTAATATATGATCGGAGGACTCTCGCTTCGGACGAGATGTTTGTGGAGGATGTTACAAGAACAGGTCGTCGACACGATGACGTGCGATCGATAGTCGTCGTCGCAGGGAGACTCGTCGCTGCAATGTACATACGCGCGTCCGTATAGACGACTATAGGACAATCAGTAGCCGTCGGAGAACAATCGTCCGGAATGCGCAACGCTAAAACCGCTGTGGCGGCGTGTTTTGTTTCGTCGGCCACCGCGATCGCACGAGTCAGTCATCACCATCGTAATATCGTATTTTCGATTATAATATAATATCATAGACGATTTTGAATACCATGATAATGATATGTCGTGTGGTGTGCAGTCGCACATTCGACGTTAGCCCTCGATGAGAGGTTTACCGGGACATTACAATGTCATTACGTACGTTCGTGTGTGTGCAGTGCACTTATTAAACGATTCGTGAAATTCCCCAGAAAAACGATGAGCAGACGGTGGCGGAGCACGTGTCCGCGCGGCAGTGGAGTAGGAAGGTCAAGGAAGACCGGGCCGTACTCGTCTTGAGATTGCCCTACAGCATTACGTGAGATAACACCGAGCACGGGGAAATTAATCATGTACACACACACACGCTCGTGCGTGCGCGAGAGAAAGAGAGAGAGACGGAAATTTGTTTATATTATTATAAAATATATTATATAAATTATAATATATGGGCAGGCATCTGTGCACGACGAACGGCGTAAATCTTTTGATTTCTGTTAAGACTGCTAAATTGAGTCATCATCGGTTCTTTTCGTACGATTTCCTTTCCTTCTCCGATCCGGCGGCGCGCGCGCTGTTTGCATGCGTAATTACATCATGTTATGGAATTTTCGGCTATATGTATAGGTCGTATATGCTATACATATTATATTGTATTATTCTATGTTTTTGTTTTTCTTCCGTCCGACCGTTCAACCGTGAACAACTGGTCCATTTTTTTTTCGGAAACTAATTCACGTAAATCTATATAGTAGAACACGCGCGTGTCTGGACTTGAATGCTTCAACGTCATAAATCATAATATTCTTTTAGCGTCGTGTAGCTGAGCTCTGTTCCCGGAACATCGGTTGCATGTGTAATGTGTAGAGTGCACTTATTATGTTGGCACACTTTTAAGATACACCTATATAATACAACCAGAAAAAGTTAAGCCAACGAAATTAAAAATGTATGTTGATATTATTGATGAATGATGATATACCTACGTATTAGTTGCTACCCATTTATGATTCAGATAATAATTATTCGACGTTTTGGGCTTATAGCTCAAGGATTTTTCGTAGTGATAAGTGATGATGATATTGGAGGCTTTTTGACATTAATAATGATAAAAATGGAATAATCTTATTATTATAATATCGAAAGTATTTATAGGAATTGAAGTGTATACAAGATGTAGTGATATAGCACATAGATATAATTTATTTAGCTATAATACACATGTTTGGTTTATTGGAAGGCCAATTCTTACAATATCATCTCCCTAAATACACCAGTGACTCAATTAATTCTGATTTAATTTTCCTGCTGTCCAGTAAAAAAAGCGATGCGCATCGACTTCCGTAGTAAGTATAGTAATAAAAGTGGTCGTCTAAGAAGTCAGGCTCACTATTACTGTACAGTCATTATTCGGACGAGAGTCGTCCGTCGTTTAATTGACCCGCTCTGCAGCTCGAGACGTGTCGTATTCAAACTGTGTCATCGCCTTCTGTATGTATATACATTATACATATTATATATTAGGTTTTCATTACGCTTGTTTTCTTGTTGTTTTTTCTTTTTATTATTAAAATCACGTCGATTATTAAACTCCGCGTGTCGACCCCGATTTGATTTTATGCGTTTACAAACATACGACTATTTCATCGCTTTATGTGGTACACGTTCCCAAATTTCGGCACCGCAGTAAAATGGATGTTACACCTATTATTACTCAATTAAAATGAAAATATAAACAACACGTGTGAAGTGTGATTATACGCATATATTATATAGGTAAACAAGTGTAGATAAATAAAACGGTAAACCGACAGTGGAATAGCACCAGTAGTAAAAATAATATATACGCTTCTCGTAGAATATTAATTTGCGTTTTATTTTGAAAAATAAAACATCAAATACTTAAAAAATACTCAATATGTATTATACATGGAGTCTATTGTTGAAAATATTATATTCAGGCTTTATACGGGTTTTTAAATTTTATTATAAATATTATTTTATAGTACCTGTATCTTAACTAAATTAACTTTTTGACTATTTCATCGAATACCTATTATTAATGATTAAGTAATATGTAATCGGGACAACCGGTCTTATTTTAATACATTGAATTTTGAATAGTAAAATAAAATTGAATATCCAAAATGAAATAGTTTTATTTAAAGTACTTAGATAATACCAATAAAAAACAAAAAGACATATTAAGAAATTAAAAAAAAAAATAATATACTTTATTATTATTTTGCAATCCCTGATGGGTGGTGCAATTTTTAAAGAAAACTAGATAGTGGGATGAAATAGTATGTGAATAGAAAAAAAGTTGAGGGATGGCATTGCTTATTGTAATCTTCCCAGATTTCAATTTCAATTAAAAAAAAAAATACATATAATATTGTTCTGCGTATAATATAACACATGTGTTGTTAAAAAGCTAACAATATTAAACGTCAAGCAATTAAATATTGCGCCAAGTATGGAGGAAAAAAATACTTATGCGTTGTCGTCGTCGTCGTCCGGTGTACCTGTATAGGTTAACGTGATATCGTTTTGCGTTAAAGTTAATAATATTATAATGTACATACATATATATATAGATACGATGAGAATATCAGATACGATATATTATTATATTACATATTATTATAGTGAGCGCGCACACAAACTGCGGCGGCGGCGACGGCGACGTTGATTACATTCTGTGTATAAATTAAAATCGAACTTGAAACACACATAGTTTCCGAGTCGTGTGACCGAGGCATTTATACCCAATGCGCGCGTGTAAAGTGTGTGTAGCTATATATGTAAAAATCGTGTTCGCCGCTCTTGTTCGGGTCGTGTACAGATCCCTATCGGATCGAAAATGCATTTTACGCTCACGCACGCACCGAAACGCGATGGATAACGATGACGCGCTCGTTCCGGGGCTTATGGTTTACGACACGGAATATATCAATATACGTACCTGTGCCCGTGCCGGATAATATACAATAACATTTTAGGGCCATTATTCGCCCGCAGCAGCCGACCGATGCCGATAAATAATTATTTAATACACACGAAATTATGTTTATTTATCTGATTCGCTCGGTTTACCGTCTCGTGTGTGCAACGCTATGCGCATTATGTTAAAACTGCAGCAGCACCGTCAGCAGCTGTATAAATAACGTTAATTATAATTATATAGGTACCCGCTCGCCGACTCTTCGATTGTTGTCTATATACACCGCACTCCGACTACGCCGTGCGTCTACGATATTATAATATAATATTATTTAACATACCCATTAAACACTATTTTATTCAAAGGTAGACTATAGGACATAGGTACTATGTGTGTGTAGACTATAGGTTTTACTATGGGTAGACTATACGATAATGTTCTACACGCTCGCAGTGCTCATGTACCCCGCTGAAATGTGCCCAGATCAGTATGATTATCTAGTACCCATGACTACTTATTCCAGCGCGCAAACTCTATGATATTATAACGTTATAATAACGTTTAAGCTGGTACAACCTTAATGGTCTCCAATCGGAATGAACGTATCTATAATACCATGTACTAAAATATATTATTATATAATGTATATTATGCTCAGATCTAATATATATATATGGCTTGAATGCAATATTTTTAAGTGTCGGAAGGTAACGCGATAAAAATCCTTTTCTTCCAACGTCGAAAAACGAACACGCAATTCTCACTGTCGCCGATAAATCTACTCGTTACCATGTCATCACTATATTATCAGGTATTATAATAGATGCATCGAAGGCCCTAAAACCGCATTAGTATTTATTTTGTTCAGATTTTTTGAAGATAACATTGCATTTTATTCATATACTGGCCGATGCATTACATCACAAATTGCGAAGTTCTTGGTTAGCTAAGCAGGTCTTCCAATATTAGGAAAATATTATTGTTAAATTCCTCCGAACAGTGATATATTTCTTGGATATACTTATACTAATCGGTTGCGATTTTAAAAACGCATTACCAGGAAAAAAAGTATTCGAATATCTTAAATTTCGAACTCAAATATAACAACAATTAAATATATATTAGTTTATTTCTATCGTAGGTATAACAATTTTAATGATGTTATGTGGTATAACAATGCAAAGTGTTTTTAATGTCAATGATACTTCGTAAAAATATAATAATATAAAAAAACTTGTTTGAATTTAATTTGTCAATACTTCATTATTTTTCGGTCGTGTAATTTATCGAACATTTTAAGTCATATGTTGTACAACATTGATCTATTAAACAAATCGTTGAATAATTATTGTAAATGCATCATTATTGCGTGACAAAAATATGTAGTTCGAAAAAAATTAACATTATGTGAGTCCAATAGCATTTTGATTTTTTTTTTGTGAAGAACCTAAAATATTACACCTTGCAGACTGCAGTGGGCCAGTGCTCTTTGACGATTTGATTTCGCTGATCATATAATGACATAACATATTGGTTAAACTGTGAGAGAACAATTTTCTACCAGGTACCAACCAAAAAACCATTGACTGTATTTAATGATAATGTACCCAATTTGGACATAATATGTGCAATAAAAAAAATTCAATATCCAGTTCCTAATTGAAGATATTTTAAAGTCCAATTTTGGTCACAAACGAGTTAAGGTCATATTCTTGAGTAGGTATGTATATTATGATAATTTATCAATAACTGTCCTATCCTTGAACATTATCATATTATTGTTACAACTTATTGCAATAGGTATACATTGGTAAGTACTTATAACTTATTGAACAATATAATTCCTGTTTTTTTTTTTTTATGTTACCTATATCAAATTATCATACAAATAATATATAATCTGTTTATTTCTTATATACATATTAATTACCATTAGGCATGTTTCCACGAAGGTAAGGGAAGCAAATGGCATACGAAGTTTGTTCATCGCCAAAAAGAAAATGTATTATCAAGGGTACCAGAAGCACTAAACTGTTGAAAGAGTCGTTTAGTGATACTAGTGATAGAAACAAACATTTAAGTGAACAGTAAAAAGTTTTGACATAAATGTCACATGTTCACTTGCTGTTTTATTAAAATTTAGATGATTAGTGATGATGTTTTATGCCGACAATGTATAACAACAAATCATTTGTCCAATGAGTTTACCAAAATCTCGTTTTAAAATGTTATACCTACTACCTACCAAGTGGCTAGTCGCTATTATATCAATATCAGTGATAATTCTTGGTAATATATAATATTATGTTTGTTTAGTTACAAAATTGTAATTTTTGGAAAATATCGTATGCTATAATATCGTATGATACTTAGACGATGGAACTAGTCGATTATTTGTCCACACTGCGCAAATTAAACGATTACATTGGTTCAAAAATTATAAGTTTGTAAAACCTATAATAATATTATGGTTAGGTATTATTCAAGACAATCATATTTTATGACATCGTATATGTTGTACACTTCTAAATTATAATTTATAATATACTGACAGAACTCTCGATGGATTTATAAGACAGAAAAAATCTAGTTCAGTGTGCTCCGGCCGATTGTTAACGGGTTTCTGTCGGCAATTATTACAATCCTAATCAATTACTTTTCTGTCCGTCTCTCATTTTTTTTTACCTACCAACAAACTGGTTCTCGGCTAGTTTGGTGGTAGTAATTAGCGGCGGTCAAGCGAAAAAAAAAATTACAACTTACTGGCTCATCATGATAGTTAAACATTTGTCTAATCATTCGGATAACAACAGCTATGTTGCTTCTGCTGCCTGCACCTACACTACGATTTTTATTCACGGCTGGGTCAAATTAAATTCACTTTTCAGATATTATAATATTATCAAAATCGTCGATTTTTTTACGTCTTTTTAAAATATTGTTCCAAATAAAATTGTTCGACTGATCTAAGGAATTATATATTTTTTTTTATTCTGTATTCTCAAATTATGTTACAATTATTATAACATCAACATATTATCTTAAAAATAATATATGAGTATAGGTAGGTAACCTATACGTAAACATAATAACACTGGTCATTATTATAACGGGTCTTTCGAATTTCAAACTATATACAGACAATTAAGTCATTATTTTTTTGTCTTGAAATGTTCAATAAAATAAAACAAAAAACTTCATCTAATAAACGTTTTGTACCTATACACATTATGTATAATAGATTTATTTAAGCATTTTAAACAGTTATATTTTAATGTCAATATAATCGTGTTTGTTTAAATGGTTTAAGATTTAAATATTTTTATTAAATTCACCAAAATACATTTTATACTTAACACTCGAAGAAAATCTAAAATGTATTGTGTGATTTAGTTTTAATTTCTGTAGTTTTATGCCTCAATACATAATACGATTTTCATTTTAAATTATCTTAAACGTTAATAATTATGTAGAATACGTATTTGACACTCAAATAGTCAAATGTAAGTAATATTTAGGTACGTAAATGTAAAATGTAAGTTATAAATAATTCTAAATTTCCCCCCGTATAAATAAAGTAAATTGTGTACGAGGACAACTCGATATAAAACGAAAATGTTTCCGTCGGTAGAAAAATGTCGTTGTCTTGCAGATTGAATAGACAGTAATATTCGTATCATTTTTCGTTGTATTTCATTTTTATATGGTGTCTATTATAATAATTGTATTTTGTACTTTTAATTAACTTTTTCGTATGTGATATACGACTTCCTATGTCTATTATATGTATGCCTATGTACACGTTTCACACTCTGAGCGTTATAAGAAAAAAAAATTAAATAATAATTTCGAAGAACATTACCACTATCCGCTTAAAACCCATATAGTGTTATGTTCGTGGACGGTGTATTATACAAACCATAATTTGTTTTGGTATATAAATTTTTACACTCGATTATTCGCAAATATTACCGAAGGTAGGTCGTAGGGAACGCTATTAGACGTCGCGGGTCATTATGTACATGACGAGTACATAGTATATATAAAGTATATGATATTAAGCTGACATTATATGAATATTCCTTACCTCCAGGAAGTGCGTGTAAGGGTTGGGAGGTACAACTGGTGTGCCTAACACACGTGAACTACAAGAGTTAATATATATAGGTACACGATGATGTATAAAGGTATATTATATGGATACGTACATGTAATATATTATGATGACGATAAGCTTTGATAAAGTGTCCGACCAACACACACGTCGGGTAATGATTTTTTTTTCGTATATTCGCGTGCGTTGTCGGCCGACACATGTAAATTATATTATTATTATTGTTGTTGTTTTTATTGTGTACGCGCGTTGTGTGTGGCGGTCGAACTCTTTACGGACCAGCAAGAGACGTTGCCCTCTATTTTACATACTGCAGCGCGTGTAATAATGAAATAATATAGTATGAGATAGGTATATAATAATATTATAGCAATGCAGGTATACACAACAATACAATAAGCTTACACTTACGGTGTGTTTTTTCGTGTTACAGTGTGTTTCGCGAAGATCAAAATCCGTTTTCTGCAGCAGTGCAATCGCAATTGGCAGTAACCAATAGTTTTGTCATTACAAAAAAAATTATTGCCAAGACTGTCTTACGAGTGAGTACAGTTTTATTTTTCAACTTTTAGTAAAAAAAAAGAACATTATTTATATTTGTATAGTTTTACCAGTCATAAACTCGCGTAATAACTTTCAATTGCTGCGGTCGCGGTATTGTAGTTAAATATTATACACATTAAAAATATAATATATTATAGAAAGCGATGCGATTTAAATATATGTAAACCTAATTAAAAGTCTGTCACATTCGCTCACAATTTATTACAGATGTATTATACTGTTACACTATTATTACACTATTATTATATGTACCCATACTATTTTTACATTATTTTTTTTATTATTCATATGTTGTAATGCTGCACATTTTGTTTATTTCAAATCGATTTCTATAACATAATATATTACATATGCAATCATTTAACGGCTCAATAATCGGATAACAAAAACGATCACTATAATGTTGTATTATTCTTATTATAGCTATACCTATCTGTAAGTAAAATATTTTATTATATCTAGCAAATGTTCCACGTGTATTTGAATATTTCCAAAAAAAAAAAAAAAACCCATTATAAGATATAATCACCGTTATTCATTCGTCTGTATTACATTTTGTAAAGGTAACGACAATTTTGAGTCGAAATTATATTATAATACATATAGTATTATAGCCGTATAGGTAGGTATTAGGTACCTACATAATATAATATAGTAGTATTTGTTTTATATAACGCCTCAGAGGTAATCTATTCTCTAAACGTAATTTTTATCAGCCATCGTGACTCTTGTGTATTACAAATATCACAGTAATATGTATAATGTATATATTACTATGTAGGTGTACAGCTATATAATTCGAAACATAATAATAAGAACCTAGTCGAGATGAAGGTAATTTGGATTACATGTTTGGTTTGAAGCTACTACTTATAGGTGCACTAGGTACTATAGTGCAGTATAACTCTTATTACTACTACTGCTACTACTACTACTACTCTATACTATTACAACTTACTATACTATTACTAATTCTAAATACTGTATAACTACTTGTGGAATACTTATACTGCAATCGCCGTCGTTCACGACCAAACCAATTAGGTTTATCGGTCGGATAGAACAATTTACTAGTGGCTCGTGTCCGAGGAGAGAAACATTAATTATTTTACGTCTCCCCTCTCAGAGTTATCACTTTATTAGACGGGTAATTATGGGTATAATTATTACTCGGTTTGATGATCGATACTCTCGATCAAGTACGCATCACAGACTTCTAAAATCTCTTCGATATTACTGTAATAGCTAAGCTGGGCACATTCCATATTATTTTTTTAAAACGTATAAGTCAAGTTAATACAGACAAATTTAAGTTAAAGTTGAAAGTTACTTATATTTTTTTTAACTCATAGAAGTCAAAACGACTGCGGTAGCTGTACGCTAAACAGCATAATGTTGAATATACCTACATTGATAAGATGTGATTATCTACATATTGAATAGGACATAGTTTTATAGTCATCTATATCGTTTAGTCGAATCCTATGAATAAATTAAAAAATGATTTTATTTTCTGTCAGTGGTTGACAACACTCAACACTGACGGTTTCCGTGCCAATCGTGCGGGTGGCGTAAGGTCCGCGTGATTGTCCGTCTGGCCTCAGCGCGGTGAGGTAATGGTCCTCACGCAGATCATAATGACATCACGTCCAACGCGCGCCGTTCTATTTATTATTATTATTGTTATTATTACTATAATGTATAATATATATTATATCGGTACCAATGTGTATATAACAACCGATTGTTATTATAAAATAACAATAGTGTAAAAACGGCGTCTCAAGTGTTATTATTTTTTTTTTTTTAAATATAATTATTATTATATCGTTATAAACACGAATTTGTTATTGATGGAACGAACTATATCGTATTACACAGTCTGATTGCTGTGCAGTGGCGCAACGATTGACGCGGCTTTATAGATTTGATATAATATTAAATATTAAATATTAATTATTTTATTATTTTAATATTAAATGTCTAAAAGCACCTAAATAAAAATTAACTATCTTAATTAGCCCCACGAGTTTGGTTTATCTAATTTAGAAATATGTATGTTTTGTATTAAGATTCTACGTATGAAGATACTTTATAAATACTGATCTGCTTAACGTAAGACACTCAAAATGCCATTCGAATAATACATTAAATAGATCACTCTACATAATATTGTTTTTTGAAGGTGTTGGATTTTATTATAGGCAAGTACCTAGTATGTTAGCAAAAAAACTTCTAAAAGTTTCGTCAAGCATATTATTTTTATATAGGTGTTGGTACTTATTAAAAATGCGTTTTTTGATTTCCTCAATATTTTTACTAACCCCGAGGAACAGTCAGACAAAAGATAAAAAGTAAAAAAAGGAATGCTATGAAGTGCGTGGTTTTAATTACCTCATCTCTGAATAGCTGTCCGAACTCGATGAATGTGTTAAAATATATGAAAACAATAGGTTTAGTATTACAATTACTACTGTTTGGTGTTAAGGTCTTCTGTATCCTACCATATTCCTGTGTCCTGTCCCTCACATTACGTGTTATTTTAAAGTTCATGAGGTTTTTGATTAAGAAGTCATTGCGGAAACTTGAAGTACTTATAAAGTGCATAGAATTTATGATTTAAAATTGACGGTGTTGGTTTGTTTTTAATGTAATGATGGTGTTGAATGTAACAATATTGACAATTGTGTGTATACGAGTTTGTACGAAAATAATAGAAATTACCAAAATAAAAGTGTCAACGTTTTAAAAGTAGGCAAACATATTCGCTAAAATTTTAATAGAGAAAAAAATCAAAAGCAGAGATCCGTTATATCAGGTTGTTTCAGTTTATAATCTGATAAATTGGCATAATATCTGTAACTATAGTGATTATACCTATAAGTATTTATATAAAAAGGACGCGATACGTACGGCCATCATGGAGTTATGATGTGTATAATATGTGTACACGATTTTCGGTTTTACATATCAAAAATACGACAGGGAAAACTACACAAAAGAAAATAAAAAAACATTAAAACCATTTTTATGTGATATGTTATGATTTTATGATATTGTCAGTGTGTTCTATATACCTACCTACCTATACCAACAAGGAAATAATGATCTTGAAAGTCTTGAAACAAATCGATAACGAGCTGTAACACGCATGTATAACCAATAGCGCGACCAATTGATGTGTATATACGTATATAGATATTAGATATAGGTACCTATAGATACGTATTATATATTATATACCTAGTGTAATATTGCTTATACAGTGTAGCATATATGTATATATGTATACTTTACTATGTATATAAAATATTTATGAACGCGAACAACGTTAACATGTGAAGCATTTTCATTTTTTTACGCCTGCTTTTTATTCTTATAACGATATTATTTTTCAACATACGATTAATTAATAATATGATATACAACAGTAAGTTATAATGCCCCGTGTCGCCGTACAACGTTGTGTGGATAACAACAGTTTAGTATAGGTAAGTATAACGTAATTCAGCTGCGGCTGGTATGTTTTACTCGTTATTTATACAGATTATTGAAATATAGGTATATAAATCAATATATTATAATAACAAAAATAAAATTATAACGGAATACATTATTTTAAACCACTGCTGAAACGAAATCAATTCTATAATCCATGAATACGACCATAAATGTTATAGATAATTTTTTTTTATGTATACATTGAATAATATATGTTATATTGAATCTAACAATAACACTACATACAAAATATATACAATAAAATATCTACCTATAAAACCCGTTGAAACGCATTTTCGTATTATATTAATATAATTTTTTTAATCATTCTGCATAACCATTTCCGTCGACGTTTAATAATACAACCGGAAACGAAGAGTTTTGTATTTTCCTATACCTATAATGGTGTCAAATACGAGGTCATTGCAGAGAGGCCTCACTTTTCTAACAGATTTTCCAGATTGAATGCTATGGGGCAACACAAATACAGTATATATGCTCGCATGCTACCTATAATAATATTTTATTGTGCACTTTTTTTTAGAAGTATCATTCTGACCGTATCTAATATAAATGATTCTTAGTATATTTGTATTATTTACTTCATTTTTTCTCTCAAATGTGTGTTTATTTGATACATTTAAGGACGTAAATTATTATAACCATATAAATGTTTTTTTTAATCTCCATAAAATCGAGACTTCTATCCACAAATATCATCTTACTAAAATCATCGTATCTACAGTTAAATTAAAAAGAACACATCCAACTGAGAAGATTTGACAGCAATATATTTGCCAAATTATTAAATAACTTTAGTAATGTTTGGTAATTACTTATTTTTCTAGTGGCTATAGTGCCTATGGATATAAACTAGGTACTATTCTAAATAATATGTGTATACATATTTTTTTAAATATAAATCTTAAGTGTTATTTACTCTATGCGAACCTATACATATTGTATTTTCTCATAGTTATAAATATGATTATTAGTTATAGTATATGCAATTGTTATATACAGGTACAATTATTCCAAATTATTACTCTTAAAAAGTATAACCGTAAATCGAGTAACTGTATGGTAAAATATTTAAATTTGATTAATTTTAATTCATAACAATTGAATAAGAATGTAACTGTATTCTAAATAATGCATTTATGTATACGTTAAAATTATCCGAAAATCTATATCTTCATAAAACAATGCAGATTTTCTTTAATGATAAGTATAAACCTCATCCATGATCTATACATTGTTTTTTCAATATCGTTAATTGTTGATTAAAACAACAGATGCAAATTTAGTTAAATAAGAAAAAATATGAAATAGGTTCCTATTAACTTTATATATTAATAATTTTAATAAATTAATAACTGCATTATTATGAAAGTAACTTATATCTTCTGACCTTAGATAACTTCTAGATTATGCAAAATGTAAATATATTACACATCTGGACTGAAAACAGTAGGTACTTAATTGTGTTCGAATCACGTGTCATCTAATTAGCAAACGTAGAGAAAGAGTGAGAGTAGAATATTTTTCACCTAATTTGGGAAATATTTACAAAACATTTTCCTTTTTTTCTATTCTCACACATAGGTGAGAATACATATAGGTACTTATATAATCGAAATTTTGAAAGGAAAACGGTTCCCACACAAGCAATACATTTTAACAAGGATGAGAATATAATTTATAAACACATGATGTATACAATTGTTTACTGTTTGAAGAGGAGAAATCAAATAAAATCGAATCACTACCTACTACACTTTTTAACATTTGATTGACGTTAAAAAAACTGAAAACGTTTCAAATTTTCTCTGATGTATTAATTTTTGTTGGTGACACAATTTTAGGACTAAAATAAAAATTCGTGCGGTTAATAATAAAACTATAATTGAACTATGTAAATTTTCGAAATTGTATTCGTCCCATTGTCGTCTTTTCCATACCTTAGAAGTTAAGTTCTCGGTCCCGGTCACGCCACGGACAAGAATATTTTACGATTAACCAACACCTTAAACGTCCTAATACCTAACTCTAACCGATCTTACGAATAAAGATACACCTCATCAATCTCATAATATATTATTATTATTATAAGCCGCTATAGTATTATGAAGTAGGTGAAAATGTAAATATATTACAATGCAGGTACAGTCCGTCAGCCGTGTACCTACGTGCAAAACGGAGGGTTCAATATTCAATAATAGATCGTAATCGCGACGGAAACGCCAAAAGCGGTGGCGTGCTGCATGGAAGTGTATGAACACTGTACAGCTACCTGTATTACATATAATGCGTGAATTAAAAAAAAAAACCGCTATTACATACTATTCGAGTGCGCGTTAGCAATAATTGCATGTCGTCTAAACGTCTTGTCGAGATAATAAATGATCGTGTCATTTCCCGTGTTCCCGCGATCATCCGAATAAGCACATCGTCATCGCCGGCGTACGGTCTTTACGTAAGACGCGCAGAGCTTGTGTACTGTGCTGTATATAATATTATTATATGTATCCGCCGTATACACACAAATATAAAACGTATCGCGGTGGCGCAACTGGGATTTGTTCAAGGGGTTTTTAAGGTGTTTGTTCGACGTTCAACAACATAGTTCTTTTAAAATTAGCTTTAACCGTAAAACTCTAATAAGTACGCCCATATAAAAAATATTTTATACATTTTAGACCAATCGCTATATTTTTTTGTAGCTGTAGATACATCATTATTGCTACCTTTAATGCATGGCATGCATAGTTCGTATTTATGATATAAAAAATGATCTTAAATTTAGTACAGTTAATATAAATAATATATAATAGTTTAACTATTTTTATTTATTAACTTAAAAGTAAAAAACTTACAAGTTACTCTATTCAAATTTAATTAAAAATACAATGCAATTACATAATTTGTTATTCGTGCAGAATTTCGATTTTTTAATATCCATAAATTGGTTTGATATATTATTATACGCCCCGAGGGAGGGGTTCAGTCCTAAAACCCTCGATGGATGTACCCCAGAGTTACGGTTAGGTTAAATACTAACCTAACCTAACCTATGCATTATTATTTTTATATAGATCAGATTACAATACTTCCTTCATAATATCATTGTATACACATCGGGAAAAGAAAAGCTTGCAATTTTGTCAAGGCGTGATTTTGGGCAATTTTCTTGAGGTGCGATATAATGAGAGTACTGAGTACCTGCACCTATGTCAACGGGGTACAATTTCAGTCCATTGCTATCACGGATCATTATAATATTTGTAGGACGAGTTGATTATTATTCGTTTCGTAACAGTGATACACCGACGGCATGGAATATTATCGCTACCTACCTCTGATTTTTGTATTCGATTGAAACTTTGTAAGTCTCCCGATTGCCTTAATTGTAAAAACATTTAAGCATCATTAAACTTATTTAATAGATGTACAGCGATTTCTTATTTAAGTACAAAACTGGTCTCATATCATGAATAGATCCGCAGACATTGCGTTTCATCCGCTGGTTAATAAAATGTAAAACCCAGTAGGTATAATGATTTTTTGATTTTATTATTATATATCATTCATAAACACGTGTGTAGTTTTTTTTACTCCACTAAACACATTTTTCTAAGACATAGAATGTTGTTTTTTTATTATATTACGTTAGTAGGTTTACCTGTGTAGTTTGTAAAATGTCTCAGTTATATTTTTAGAAAACTGAGGTTTAGTCGTTTTTATCAAAATATTGACCATTCGCAATTATTATAGCTTTCAGGTTTTAATTGGTACTCACCAATTATATATTTTGCCGAGGTATCTTTTAACGTAGACTTTTTATAATTTAATTGGTTGAATAAGATAATTACTATATTATAATAATAGCGTGTGGACTAGTAGGATTTTTATTTATCCTTAAACTGGAACGTGTTATGTAACACATCTGTGATCTGTTATAAGTTTGTGTTAATAAACAAATTATTATTCTAAAATAAAAAGTAAGTAAAAATAGTGTAAAACTATAAAAATGAAAATAGTTTCGTCGTATTCCGTACCTATAATATTATGATCTGCATAGTAAAATCATTTTATGTCAAATAAGACCATCAATGGACGATCTATCGTCGTAAAAGCAATATTTTTTTATACCAATCACCAATGAATGGCATAAGCTTAATATTTCAAGAACAATTTCATGTGCTAATAATCGATTATGTAAATATAATTTAATGAACAATAATAAAATGTTGTACATACGTTTCGAATTGAAGACCACGGTTGGTTATTATTATGTATACCTATATGTATATATATTTGTTTTATGTTAATAAAATTATGTTTAAATTAATGGGTTATTTTATGATGCAAACGGTCCGTTATAAACTCATTTTATATACTATACAAATTGCATTAGTTTAAAAGATTTTCATTTTCGAGAAACTTCTTAGAAATTGCTTTTTACATATTATACTATAGGTATATTCTATATACTATTTTAAGAAACCTACTTATTTGTTCTGTCACTGCTTACACAAATAAAAACTCAATTTATATTATAATATATCAGTGAGACAATCTCTGATATTACCTGTGATTACAGACTACTCTAACAATATTACGATATTATTTTTGACATGAAAATAAAATACGCCCATCTTCCGTCAAAACGCATTTTTAGTTGTGACGAAATTGCTGACTCTGGAGTATAGATCGTTTACGTAAAACTCACATTAAAATGGATTTCATAAAAGTGGCTAATAGGGAAAAAATACGATTACGGGCTTGTTTTATTTGAGTTGCCATAAAAATGGTTGTCAACAATGTATTATTTCTAATAGAAGAATATATTTTTTATAAAACTATGTTTAATTCTACGATAAAAATAACCATGTTTTTCATTTTCTTTTATCGACAATATGAGAAAATTAATTCTGCAGGTACATTGATAATTTATTGTGCATTTGTATTCAGTTTCATATTCATTTTTTTGACGAGATTTGACTTTCTTGTTGTTGTCAGTTTTATTTTATATCCATACCAAAAAGAAATATTTAAAAACGGAAATTTGAATTCTGTTTTAAAAAAAATTATAAATATATCTTTCCATATAATAGCATTCATCTTGTCGTTTATTGTTGAATTGTTTAAGTGCAGGTATTGGTACTGTCGTGCGATTGATTTAGAATGCTTCCAAATGAGAGAAAAACAATATTAATGCTGCGTTTAATCGCACGTGTACAAAAATTGTATTACAAAATATTCGGCTATTTCACTTTTTGTCACGTTTCGTAGTCATAAAAGACAATTTGCACAGTTATTATACTATATTGCACATTTACACTTCATTCGGTTTAAAAAAAATAATAACAATAATGACCGATTGTTAATAATATAATATACTATATATATCGCTCGCCATCGAATATACTATTATTTCGACATTTAGTTCTTTATAAATTGGTGAAAATAGTAATCAGTGTATTGTAATTCATAATATTGATATTGTTATAATAGGTGTACGCATGTAGTCGTCGTAATATATTTTTGACACAATTGTGGCAGCTTACAAATTCAAATCCGTCAACATCATATATTATAACGATATACATATAAAAATCAAGGATTGTTCGCATAACGTTTTGCGCGTTCGTTTCAGATTATATTATAATATTCTGATCCAGAGTTTCTCGCCAGCTGTCCCGTGTACGTATATTACATCAATACGGGTATACCCACCTATGTTTAATACCATATATAATGTATACATAGTACTTATGTTTACGAATTGTAATAATATTTAAAAAAAACTAAGGTACATATTATATTATAGCCACGTGGAAAAATACTTACTTTTCGCTGTACCTCCTTTCGGCAGTTCGGTTTTAAGTAGGTAAAATACAATATATATATATATTATAATGTAGTATAAGGTATCTATATAACATTATATGGGTATAACGCATGATGTTGTTTACTATACGAGCACAATATTGTTACCTACATAGAAATGAAAAACGTGGAAATTAAAACTGATCGTTTTCCATTGCACTATACATACATACGTCGTACGTGTATACGCACATCATATTTATAATAATATACAATGGCACCTGGTTTCCGCATGTCGTTGACGTGCGCGTGTCCGCAGACGCTCGATTCACAATACAATATAATATATTATTATTATCATTATTATCGGTAGTACAGCTGTCCAAAAAATATCATATTGACACGCGTTCGTTAATAACAATAACAATAATAATAATAATAATAATCACGACGATAGTAACAACAGTACCCCATCATGACGGGCTGTTGTACGCGCAGCACCCGACAAGGGCACTCTTCCACGCATCAAGGATACGCACCGTAGTTTTCACTGCACAAAACACGTCGCGAATTTCATAATATAAGTACCACATCTGTATATGTCTAGTTTATAATATGGCATATACAGTTTCATAATAGTATATGTTATATTATAGACGCCATAATACTATTATTACTACTACTATGGGTATACGTACCAATTATTATAGACAGTTCGCGATATCGTTTTGTCACTGTGTTTTTGGTCGTCTCTTCCGCGTGGGGTTAGCTATCACACGAACAAAATATGTATAAAACAGTCAAGGACTATAATTTCGTTCACACCCTGGCGAAATAGTCGACGAGAAACCGTATACACAATATTTCATTATTATGTTCACAGTAGAAGAGTGAAGACCCGTGAAAGTGATCATCACATATAATATTATTATTTTTTCAACAATACGATAACACTGTAGTGAATTATAGTATTATGTATTATTATTATACGAAAAAACGTTATGCCGATGTGTGTTCCATGTTATTCTATTATGTTATTCCGTGCTAATTGAGAGAAAATTGGAGGGGTCCCGTACACACGCATCGGGCGGCGGGTTCCCACGGGCGATTCGCGTGTCCACTGTTCAGAATTAGAATATTATAGAACACGGTACTCTTCGAAGCGGTCTCCGAAAGTTTTTGGAGTTTTACTTGGTGATTTTCTGTTCAAAATAACTTTCACCTTTCGCGAAGAATGCGAAAGAAAGAATAGCTATTACAAAATAATCGCGTTTTTTTCATTTGTTTGTAAACCGCATAACACTGTGTATAATATTATCATATCGCAAAATTACTTTTTGGATTTTATGCATATTTTTACGCAAACCTAAAATATAATACAATTTTACATTTAAATAATATGCAATATAAACGAATATACGGTAAAATTCATATACCATTAGGTATTGCGTAATACAATTATTTTTACTCGCATAGTTGTTTGTACCTACGATAGACATGTTGTGATGTATTATTTTTGAAACGGTCGCTGGACGTTGAATAAGTGATAGGTAATTAGCTAGTGGTGTTCGTATAGGTAGGTAGCCTGCGGCGTATACACAAACGTCTACGTTGTGCCGTGTGCATGGTTAGTCTGTTACATTTATTCGGACAAATTCTCTAAAGGTATTTAATTATTGTTTTATTAAATTTGATTTGTGGTTTCGGTTCGTGTTTTGGAATAATTGTTTTTTTTTTTATCAAGTCGGTTTACAGTGAAGGAGGTACCCGTGGCTGGAATTGCTGGATATGTATTTATATATATATGTAGCCATATAGGTATTAATATACCTATACTATACGCTCACATTAACGTCTTGTCTTTCAAGTACACTTAATAACAATAATGATCCGTAAAATGTATTTCCGTTTAATCGTGAGAAGCAACGCGTATTATTACTATGTAGTTACTACTGGTGTTTTCATCAAACGTGCATCTAATTATATAACATCAATTATTTCACGGGTGAAAATATAAATTTATATTATATCCAACAAACACATACATACACACTCACACACACACACATGTTGATATGCAAATAATAAACTAAAGGTGTGTGGTGTATATAGGCATATAATATATAGATATACATATGTATTTTTTTAAATAACCCTTAGTTTAAAACTATTTCAAAAGGAACCTATATATATAAATCATACTCCATAGCTTAAAACATTACGAGAACACATATTTTAATCATATTAATATCATGAGTATATACGAATTTATGTATATATTATGTATAATGATCATAGATTTATAAGTTATGATAATAACATAAGGTGAGTTCGGAGGAAGTTATATATAGTATCATGGAGAGATCTGAAATATTAGATATGAAGGAAAAAAACATTAATTAATATTCTATTTCATATTAAAATCAAAATTAATCTATTCTATTACGATTCGCCCAGCGTCTGTGGCTATGTGGTAAATAGGTCTGCCATCTAAACACCTCAATCCTTGCTCGCGGTAGACTTTGAATTTCAATTATTGTGATCTGGTATTCGACCAATTTAACTCGCTGACACATATAGATTAATACTTATAATCTCTAGTGTATTGTATAATTATTTACTACACTGTTCGATATGTTGTTGTATTTCCACAAATCACGGTGCTCACAGACTATTATAGTCTACTATAGACTCTATAGATATACACTTTTCAAAATTCGTATAGGTGTAATTAATTTAATATACAGTTGGTTATATTATTATTTATTATTTAATCAAACTATAATATAATACACCATCATGAAAACCCCTCATATCTACATGGCTTCACATTATTGGAACTTTTAATCGGTAAAAATTGTAGTATAACATATCAAGCCACAGAACTTCGATTATTCGAGTGTACATCTCTATATTCGGGTTCAGTCCCAATAATTTAAACGTTTACGTATTGAAAAACATCATAAAAACGTCTCGATCGTTAGCCGATGTCGACTTGTCATCGTTATTGCAGGCGTGCGTTCAAACGAAACATAATAAACGTTACGATACATAATAATATTATTATAGCGTTTTTCAACCTGCAGAAGGTATATAATAGATATATGGAGTGAGTATTTGGAACCTACGCGGATTTTATAAAAAAAAAACACACATGTAGTCAATCAACGAATCGCTATACAGTGACCGAAAACCACTGTCTCTATTATATTGACAGACGTGCTTGCATAAATCATTCGTGTTTCTGGGAAGTTTAACGCACGCTGCTGATGGATAGACCAACGAATTGTTGTGCGCATGTACCTATACCTATATTGAGTGTGTTTGCACGTAGGCTTCTTTTTTCTTATGTAACTTTTGACAAAACGTTTCTGTTTATGGGTTTTCGAACGACAAAAAGAAAAGCCACGCATTTCTTATCAAATAGTATACTATTCTACTGCTGCAGTACATGTAATATGGACACGAAGCGAAAAAATATCATATACATGAACTACCATGACTAGAGGAGATGACCCGAAGAATAACCTTACAGCACTCGCCACGTGTGTTGGCGTAGTGTATGTGTGTGAGTGTGTGTGTGCTGAGTTTGTTTGACGTGCACGAATGATAAATAGAAAGAGATTAGGAGGTATAATGTATATTTATATTGTATTTTCTTTCTATACACATATGACAAAATAGTTTTCTGTTTTTACTTTTTAGTAATTTTGGCAGCGCCATTGTAAAGTAAGATCATACTATCGATAAACGCAATCCGTTATCGTCGATTATCAATCGGTTTTTTGGATCACGTGTTAATATTACAATAAGAGCAAAATATTTCGTGTATGACCCGATTGAGCGTTGGATTATTTATCGTATTATATAATAGGTAGGACATATTATAAGTATTATAATATCTACCTTGTACCTATATAATAATACCTGAACAAACAAAATATTTTTTAAATGTTCATACGTACATTGAGATTTATAAAATCAGTATTTTTTAAATTTTTTAAAAAATGTTTCTACTTATAAATGTATAATATATTGCCATGTACTCGTTGCATTTCTTCAACAGCTTAATTTTTCAAGGTTTAAATAGTTTAAAATTCGTTGATTATAAGACTTTAATGTCTACAAATCTACAATATATGATTTACTTCGTACAAGGGCATAAATAATAAAAATTGAATAACTGTAGTATAGGTAGGGACTTAATAAGACACAATTATATATCGATTATGAATAACTGAATAAGGTATCATGTTTAATATTAATAACTACTATACTTTACTATACATGTATGGTGTATGTATATAGTACAATATACACACAATGTTTTACTCAAAATTATTCGGACAAATAAATCGCATTAAATATATTAATACATAATAATTATCAGTTTCTATTAAATAGTTGATATTATGATTTTTTTTATATTTGAACTATTTAGATTTATTATTAATTTATCGAAGTGAAGGGAAAAATTAGTCATATATTCAAGTAAACATAGTACCTATAGTGTATAGTGTATACCTACATTTTATTCACTCTATACAAGAAATATATTTTAGTTATTTCTCTATAATTTCATATTATCACGTATGATAATAGGTGTCGGTAAACCTATACATTGGATAATTTGAATATATTTATAAAGTGCATTTTTAAATCATTAATTATTTGTGCTAATTTTGCATAACAATATATTAGGATTAGACACGCGTCCGTTTATTTTTCTCAATACCGATATTTTTCTATACCTTCTCAAATGAACGCATTATGTAGGTATATTACCTATATATCTACCTACTTTCTAACTAAATATTTTTCAATTGTAATAATAATTCATTGAATTTCGTAATATTATGTTATATGCTATTTGAGTATATTGTACCCTTAATGGTTATGCATAAAATTAAAATAGTCTTTCTTAATAATAATGAAGTATTAAAAACAATTGTTATTTGAACTTATTCTAGAAAGACACACATTGATTGTGCAGTTTGGAAAAGTCGAATAACACTATATGTAGAAATAATAATACTGTATATTTTAACAAATGTGTATGAATTATTATAATAATATGTACGATAGAACTTTACATTCTATTGGTGTGATTACTAACCACTATTAAGTTATTATATTATGATTACAACGACCATGTCTTAACCTTAAGAAAGTATGTACATCGAATAATACTATGACGAAATATCGGAAATGTTATGTCCCCGCGGAATCTAAGAACCACAGGTCGTTTCATCTGATGCCAAACTACGACATGGTATAATATTATTATAATATTTATAATAAACGATAAAATAATGTGTAACTATATTGGTAATATATTATTACACAAGAGCAGTGTTTTTCTCATTCCGCGAATAATTATCGACTCATCGATGGATTCCGAACTAATGACGAACACATACAGGTTGGTATATTATAATATTATAATACGTGCGTGATAATTCTTCTGCTGCGCATTCCGTTTACATTTCGCAACAAATTTAAAATATAAATTAAGTTTAGTTGAAAACATTGTTATGATTGCAGTCTATCATTAAATTTTGTTTTGTTTTGTCACAGAGTACAGACGTATAATTCGTATGTCCTCGATGATAATTCACCACAGTTAATAGTTATATTCCAGCGATACAATCATTGTGTAGTCTATAATTTGAATAAATGTTTTAAGTTTATAAGTAGATTGACGTGGGACATCCGTTTGAATTACGGAAGGGTACAGTTTAATCAACAATTATAAAGATAATACAATATTATATTTACCAGAATTGTACTATTTTAGGTACAATGTATTCTGTTGAACTATGATATGTGGCCTCATAAACATATTTTGTTTTTGTTATCACTCTCTATAATATTATACCGACGTTTTCGCAGTTATTTGTCGATCTTTGTAAAATTTGCACATCCCACATCCATAGTTCCACCGCAGAAGTAAAATAGCTGATATTTTCCTTAATCATCGTTGTTCTAAATAATCAAATACGGTGTCAAATATTATGGATTTTTTGCAATTTTTAATTACAAATACTTTAGCTATGGTTAAATATAAAGCACTAGTGTACTACATAAAATACCTAGTACAACATCCATCTAGCTGTCGTGCCAGTAACGACTCTTGTAGTCTATCGCAAATAATTAATTCGAGTAACAGCTGCTATGCACGAATGATTTTTAATAGAATTTGATTATAGACTATAGTACGTTTTTAGGTATTTTATTGACGAGGATAAATTATTATCGAAAATATTGATAGCTATATAAAATATTATTATAACAGTTACTACTTACTATAGAGTATTTAATTTTTAAAGAATCTCTTCTGTGTAAAAACTATGAATTCAGCTAATAATTTTGCCAATTAATTCTTTGAAAATATTATACATACTACATAGGTACGACAGTTATAGATGGTTTACTGTGGTACATACTAATAAAACCCAAGTTAATATTATAATAAACGAACATGATTTTCATTTTCTGTAAAACGTCTTGAATCTTGTTAATTTTTATGTCCTGATTTATGCACCTACGTGGTTTATTTATCATTTCTAAGGACGTCGTAGGTATGTATACTTTATTACTAGACATATAACATAAGTAAATACCGGATACTCCTTATATCAAAAACTATTAACATTTTTAAATATTTTTTTTACATAATTTTTAGTTGTTACAAAACAATATAATTTATCGTTTTCGTAATTTTTATTTTTTAAAACTTTTTTCGTGACAAGTTATTTTTAATTCCTAATTTCAAGTAAATTAATATTTGGATAGTTATTCAATGTATAAAACCGATTTTTAGACAATTTGCTTATGATTTATGTAGATTTAAAGTTCTGAAGAGCGGCGAGGGTGGTTCAGGAGTACCCCGCAAAATGTTTGCCCACTACTCCATTCATCTAAACTTAAAATACTTATCGGTTATTACTTATAAGTTATAGCCACCTAATACACAACCTGTCCGAAAGCTGTCCGTTAGTGTTTTCTGAAATAATAAATGTTATAACATTAGATAGGGGACCTACATATACATGGATTTTGTTATACATTAGAACTATGGAGGAGTAGGTAAGTACATCTCCACTGCTCGAAATTGTGGTTTGGAAATCATAGTCGTATATTATAATATCATATCCACTGATCCGTATATATTTGGATCACATCCTATATTTCTATAGGTAGCGAAGAACCGACAAATAAAAAACAAACATTCACTAGTACTAACAATGGTCAAAATGATTTACTAGAATTTGATTCGGGCATTTGGAAATGTACAATTGTTATTCGACCAAATTGTATAACAGTTTAATATAAAGTCTACGTACATGCAATGTGTGTCATATATTTCAGCTATACCTGCAGCATGTTCAGTACAGAATTCAAGAAATTTTAGGCATCAAGCCTAAACCTATCAACCTTAACCGAGGCATATGCGCTTAATCATAATATACCTTTAATGTTAAATGTAGGCGTCGACCAGTGTCGTAAATTGTCCAACAATGATGTTATCGCGTTTAATAGGTCGAGTTATAATAATCATAACAAAAACAATAATGGAATATGCTGCAGTTCGATTGCTAAACCGCGTACCGTTACCGCTTAATATAATATCTAGGTTGTCGGATCGTGAAACAAAATGATTTTAAAATGTTTAGGTATGTGAAAATATTACGACTATCTATTTATATTACGAGTACCCGCCTTACGTCTGCACAGATTTGTGGACGTTCGCATTCAAAAGTCGGTTATTTGACATCGTTGATCGTTATTTCCACCCAAACAGTGGTTATCGTATACATGCATGCTGCTTGTAATGTGCATATATATTGGTATATATATAATCATTATAATCACATAATTTAGGTACACAATACACGAGTCACGCGTTTACCGTACAATATAAGAATAACATTGCAAAAAACTAAAAAAGTGAAATCCAAAATTGGACGCTCCTAAAACACCACATGAACTGACGTGTACTATTAGTATATACATATAACGTTATTGAGTTATAAAAGTAATATATAGTATAGCCATAGCGTGTTAAAAAAACCAAACTAGGATCTTATTCTGTGCATATTATTGATTATTGTACTATTGCGTTTATAGCGAAAGCCGGTTACACTTCACGAACAGTTATACCACAAACGCGGTTGGCGTTTAAGCCACTATATAAGTACCTCTATAGTATCTATGCACAATATTACACTTTTATTATATTGTTATCGGAAAATTCTTTTTGCGCGTTTGCTGCTAAAGAGATGTTTCGTTGGTTGTCCCGTGTACGAAAAACCACAGTCGCGCCTGCAAGATTTGGACCCTCGTTCCAAAATCTCATGGTCTGGCAAAAACGTACTCAGTAAAAATTGAACAAAACAATTATATGAAAGTGAATTATTATGAATGTCCAAAGTAAAGCAGCAATAATAAAGATTCGACTTTTGACAAATTTCCACGCATATAAGTTTATAGAATAACAATGAAAATCCAGAAAAACGAAATGTCCATACATTATTAGTTTTAATTTCCAGTGATCGGGTTTACCTGTTGTCCTGTTATACACTCCCTCCCGAATAATTCTATTCGTCTCAGACGTAGTTCAACACTATATATATTATTTCTTCTTTTGCTATTCTGATCCGTCCGTATATAAAATATTACAACAATCGTGAACGTCCTGCAAGCTGTTGGTAGGTTGATATCATTATATCGCAAGTGCGTCCGCAAGGCGCCTGCAGTCGAGCCAGAAAAAATATTGACAAAGCATACAATAATATTGTTATGTTAGGTTAGGTTGTACATATATCGTCCGCGTGTTCTTCCAAGTATCTATTTGGCTTTATACATGAATCTACTCTCTACCCATAGCAGTGCGATGGACTCGATGACTAGCGGTTCTTACATTTTTCTAGAACACAGACCCCTAATGAAAGACTTTTAGAAATAGCGGACTTCCTAACCAATATTCTATCAAATACATTTTTTCTTTTAAAAAATTGTTCGTATAATGTTATAATCATATTCAATATTTTAATACATTGATAGCGCCATACGGACACCTGTCATGAGTGTCGTGGACCCCCAGGGGGCCGTGGACCACAGTTTAAGAACCTGCACTGCGATAGCCGACTTCGTTACCCGAATAATATAATATACAATATTGTGCCTATCGTTATTAATTATTATACGTAATATTTTGTGTAAGGGATCTATAGTGTGGGGCCACTTGACTCCAGGCGCCTAAGTCTCGCACACATCGATTTGTCGCAAGCGGTTGTGGGTCAACCCACTGTGGGGGTCTCCGGTGCGACATTTAAACGCGCTGCGCATATATTATTTGAATATTACTTACGTGCATGTATAATATAATCGGCACCCCGCCCTCCAACCCGGTCGGTCGACGGCGTGCAGTCGCACCGGTGTGACGTGAGTCTACGTTACAATAATGGTATGTATACTTATGTGTGTGTGTGTGTGTGTGTGTGTGTGTGTGTGTGTGTGTGTGTGTGTGTGTGTGTGTGTGTGTGTGTGTGTGTGTGTGTACACGCTTATAGATAATTATTTTTCGTGTTCTCTGCCGCGTCGTATTAGGTACATACGAGTAAAAAAAAAACAACGGTACACGTCGACGATCGAATTATATTATATTATTATAGTAACCCGGTCGATTGACCTTTTTATATAAGCATATCACCTCCCGACAGGACAATAATATTAAAATATATATACATAATATATGCATGTATATAACACGTACGTCTATTAGCCGACTTACGCCCCGCGCCCTAGGACTTTCACCCGTTTTCTTAGCGCGCACACGTCGGCGACGCGATTAAAAACAAATAAAAATAAAATAGGCTTTTAAACGCCGCAACGAGCGTATAATATATGTGTAATAATCGTGTAACTGCAATACATACATATTATATCGTATATATATGTAGATTGTATAGGTATTGCAGCCATTGCAGGGTTTGTGTCCGCCGTCCGGTGCCAATTTGCGTTTTCGATATCGAAGTTTGCACATCGGTTTGGCGTCACCGTCGTCTATGTTATCATTATAGTATACCATTATTATTGTGTTATACGTTGGTACATACTTGGCGGACTTTCGTTTTTCGTACCCCACCCCTTTCGACTTTATGCATTTCTGCCGCGACAACCCCGTCATCGTCTAACTGTCACGCATATTCACGATAGCCCGTGTGGTACCTATTTGGATTTATAACGTATATATAATACATTCAATTGCACCTGCAGTAGCGATAAATGATAATAGCACGAAAATCTCAGCGGAAATCATTACAAGTTGTATTATTATTATTTTTTGTTCACGTATATGAGCCATTGTTCCGCAACTAATCATAATATAATATTGTAATATTATTGTATAATATGCTCCCGCCACTCAAAATTGGTTAACAAATAATGATATATTATGTATTATGTGATGTGTAGGGCTTGGTTTCTATAGCATTATAAAAAATTATCATGTGCCTTACAATCATACAAAACAGCATCAAAACTGGACGTATAGTACATAAAATGCTTAAAATACTATCATATAAGAATTGGAATCCCATTGATGCACAAAATAAATGCATAGCTTCCTTTGTTTTTTTTTATCTGTATTCTATAATAATCAATATATGATATTATAAAATCCAATCCCTGGACGATTGGACTGACGAATTTCGAGCAAAACGATTTTCCCGTTGCATAGACGCTCAAGTGTTTTTATTTTCAATAATATAATGGGAATATGGGATAGCGACGGACGTTGTACATTGTGTTGACTTTTTCAGCATGTCATTGGCATTTGATTTTATTCTATTAATTACTTCTTTAAAAACTAAAAAAAAAAAAGTTTACTCGTTTGGTTTCACTCTGATCATATTTTATTTAAACAAAATTGCACGTGCCTTCCCGCAGATCGTAAAAATTGTATCTTTCGTTCGCTTTTTCGTGTATCTAATATTATGGTAATATATTTACTATTTATATATATGTAAATAGTGTATGTATTTCGTTTTTTTATACAGCGGCGACGCATTCCCGATGATGCAGCAGACACGCCCGCACAATATAATATTACAAACACGTGTCTAATCGTTTTTCGGTGATACTTTGCATACATTATAAATTATAATATGTCTATCATACGATTTTTAAGTCATAATATGTTATTATTAATTTATTATTTATTACCGATCGCCGAAACCATTTATGAAGAGCCGTTTTATCGTGCGTGTCCACGGAACACATAATACTGCTGCGATATAATAATATAATATATATTATTGCAGTGTAGACGGACGTTTCTCGATCAACATTTTTTTCTTCTTAATTTCAACCAAACGTTATTATAGCTCCGATCAATGTTATATTCGCGTATATATCGTAATATATTCGTATGTAATAATTTTTGTTTCTAATAATATATTATGTAGAACAGTTTGTTTGAAATACGATCCGAAACTACGGTATCGAATTACCTATTTACATTATACATACACACATACCGTCCGGGGTTTAAGCGGCTAAGTCGAGCGTTTGTCCTAGTTCAGAGATAAAAATCTATTGAAAAAAAAATTACAAAAAGACACGAATTATTTGTAGGTATGTACTATATTAACACGAAACAATTTGTTTACACCCTTTTAGAGCGATATATTAAAGACGTCGTTTTCAAACCGATGTCCGCCCGCCACACTTACATAATAGTAGGTATTTAGGTATATTTCATTCGCTCTCGTACATAGCTCGTGTTAAATATTTAGTGCCAGAGATATTTTTATTACTCGTTTTTGTCTTTTTTTACAGCTCCTATGAGTTACGGCATTTTGTGGTTCACATTACGATCGAATACACCCATACTCATTTATGTTATTTCATATATTGTTTAAGAATATTATTTACTAAGAAACGTTTGTCGGTACTTGAGATTGGAGGAGTTGCTGTGACCGATATATTATAATAAATAATAGCTCGCGTCGTCAAAGTCCGAAAATAAGCGAAAAACGTTTCGTGACCTGCAACTCACGTATATTGCGTACCACCTATAGTATAATATTATAAATTAAAATGGTAGGTACATAATGAACACGACGCACGTCGACATCGCGTTTCGTTTCGAAAAGCTCGTTGCCTGCATCTCTGAGGTAGTTGATTTTTGGAAAAATTTCATCATGACATATCGATTGATCATGATATGATCGCCCGTTGTATCTTTGTGTTCTCGAACGTCTCTTTTTACATATACGCACACGTTTACTCACACCTGTACACAACACTCGGATCACGCTGCAGCACGATTATAAATGTTATGATATGACGAGTCTCAGCCTCAGCTATATGTATACAATATTCCGATACACGTTCCATCAATGTTGTACGCAGACAGAATTAGTTTATTGCTGATGGAGTAGGGATGGGTTACCATAAATATAATCAAAATTATTATTACATAGGTAATAGAATATTCCATAGCACAAAAAATCATCATACATGTTTTCTTCTTATGACGGGGGTTAACACCTCCGTCGGTACGCCACTGCATTCTTTTTATATACCAACGTTTGTGGGCGTTTAACAGCCGAGAAATTAATTATTATGCCATTAGTTTATTACTTAAGGTCTTCGAAATAAATCGTTTAGGCCAAAAAATAAAAGGCATGCAACAAAGTTTGAGCTCTAGTCATTATACACCCGTAACGTGCTACGTACATGGGTATAAAAGCTTATTACTGCAGTGTGGGACTTCTAGAATCGTACGCGTACATCGTTGATCTCACGAAGCTCGTGATTTATAAGTCGACAGTGATATAGGTAGTCCGTTTTTGTCACGATTCGCGGCCAGCCTAGCCACCGATATCGCGGATACCATATTATTATTGTAACACTATACACGTTGCAGAAACTCGAGGTGTGCTATAATAAGAGCCGGATTAAGAGGGTCAACTGCAGCGGTCACGTCTCTGGACCAATATTCTGCGGTCAGCCTAAAATTGTAATATGTCAAGTAAACAAACTAAAAAAATGTTAATAGTTATTTTTAATTATTGTTATGCAAATTATTAAATGTCTGCTGAAACCTAAGTATCATATAATTTATTAATTTATACCTTACTTTAAATACTTCTAATTATTTGACTATGTTAATTTCAGTTCATTATTTTAAATTTGTAGCGAGCCTACATAATTATTTGTATAGTCAATATCTATAACATATTTTTCTTTACTTGGGTATAGTATTATTATGTATTTATGTTGCTTTTCAACAATATAAATGGTAATTAAAATTAAAAGTTATGCATACACCAATATCATAACTTATAATATTATCCATATTCAATCTTTCATAAAAACAATACCTACACATTGATTTCGTAATAAATTGATGTATGAACCGATAAAGAATTGGCCTCTAGAGCAGTGATTTGACGTGCATGGATATAATAAAAAATATTAATGAAAAAAGTTGAAAATCTAATTTTGGAGCCTGGAAACGTAACTTTAAAAAGGTTGAAAGTCACTGCTCCGGAAGACCCGAATCAGGATTGCTTTCGGGTATATTATTAATTATTACACTTGCGTGGCTGCAAACCTATACCTTCTATGGCTACTATTTGTATGTATAGGGTAATAATATAATATTTTTCGCGGCTGTAATACTAATTTACTGTTTTAAAACGTTTTTATCGAAATTTACGGCAAATCGTGTACCCGTGCACGACGAGGCGCACCGTATTATTTACCGTTATATACGTTTTCATCGTTTACCATGTATATAATGTACCATAATATATTATAACTCTGTACTATTATTATACATATATTATGCCCATAGTCTGTAATGCTTTATATATTATGTACAAGTTTTGCACAGCGTGTTTAATTATCGCCGCGATACACACGATGGCGTATATTATGTTATCTAAGCGTAAGGACGACGCCACGACTCGCGTACCTTTTAATTACACCCCCCCCCCTCTCTCCCATCATCACTTACCCCCGGAAGCTATTAATAAAGTCTACTCGAGTAAGAATCTATTAACGCGCACATTTATTATTATATTATATATTTTAAAATATAAATACGTATGACACGTATTACCTACCTAGGTATGCGGTGCAAATACGAGCCAAAAATATTCTAAACAAATTAATTAGAGCTGCAGATATTGATTGTGGCGATATGCCGATTTGAACCCATACCTATTATATTGCGAAATTTACTCACACCTGTTGGAGAAAGAGAGACAAATAATTTCCTCCACCGGCAGCACACTCGTCGTATATAGGTACGAGCATTATAATAGGTATGTACCTATGTATTTTATTTTGTATTCTCGTCGATATATGTTTTCCGAAACAGGTTAGCGCATTGCAGTCCTCATCCTCCCATACGCGGCCATACCCGCTCGCTTTAAAATTCGCTGCTTCGACGAGTCGAATATTTCCGTGCAATTATTATTATTATATTATTAAAACGCGTTCGTTTTACGATTCGAGATCGTTGCGTGTATAGCGTGGTCTGAGGAAGAAAAAATTATAACGCTTTACGTCGAAACCCGTTCCTCTGTGAACGTTTATAATTTATTCGTTCCAAGTTTAACTTTTTAATGTCAATCTACTCGATAAAATTAAAGCGTTTACCGGTTTAAAAATGCAGAATGTTTGTATTACTTTTTTGTTTTGTTTTTTTTTTAAATTTATGGTATAGTAAATCGTTGTCAGCCTAGCTATTTCATATAGGCACAAACTATGTTTTACAAAAAAGACAAATATTTTATATGTTTCAAATAATCACACTCGAACGCAAAACTAAATAATTACTTATACATTTTAAAAGTATATTAATAATTATTTTTAGAATAAAATTAACTTGGTGCAACTTAAATGATTCAGGATCCTAACCTAACCATAATGCACTCAAATACATACCTAGACTGTGTACATACAACTATTCAAGCGTCAGTAAATAATTGTAATACGTATATTATCGACGATAAGTAATCGGAATAATAAATATAAATGATTTAGTTAGTATTTATTAAATTCATCAATCAATATTATACTGGTTTAATATTTGAAGTAAGTAAGTATACTTATAGGTGGATCGCCGAGTACCTGTAACTATAATATACCATAGTAAATACTTAAAAGTGTTGGTTAGTAATACGATTTTGAGTACTCTACTGCTCGACATCTATTGGATTAGCAACACGAATCTGCCATATGATCGAAGGACAGGGCTCCAAGTTATAGGCTATATAATGCATAATGACGAGGAAAAAAACAAAACGCTCTCAACCTTGGTGTATTGTTTGCAGATAGATTATAAACCCATATACTTTTTAAATGGGAAGTTAATAGGTATTCGCCTTTTGTGTGTTTAACGAAGGAAAAAAAATCGATAAACAATAATCAAACTTATTCGTACGTATACGTGGACAATAATATTACTAGTACCACACATAATATAATTGTCTGTGCGTACAGTATATTACACGCGCGCAGCCAGACTCGGATATAGTCGACCGCCTTGAAATGACGATGACGTGTGTCTAATTAGATGATTTCACGTAGGTCTACCCTCCCCCCGATTTATCAGAAACATATAGTTTAATTATATTTAATGTTATTAACCCTTACAGCGTCGCGCCGTGTGGCAGTTATAATCATATTATTATGATATGCTGGTAAGAAATAAACATAAAATACGGATTTAAAGCACAATTAATTAAAATAGAGCGTTGCAGGGATGAGGGATGAAACTCCGACGCCGCCCAGCATATAGTAGAGTTGACGGGGCACGGGTGCAGGGGGCGACATCGCAGCTCCATCGGTGGGCTAGTCTTAAGACGTCGCATAAGTAGATTAATTCCGTCATAGTGGAGCTGTGTTATACAACTTATATCACTTCAGTATAAGCACATACTTGGTGCCTGATAGGCGTCCGATCGGAATTGAATTCGTAATATTAGCACACATCATACTCGATATCTTACATGCGTCGGGTCCGCGTATTGAAATTGTAGGTCACACCAATCACGCGTGCACATTATAATAATAATATTTGAGCCGAACTCGACGCCACTGTAGGAGGGCGGCACACCGCAGGCGAAGGTTCGCGAGTCGACTGGATTTCGGCGGTATGTGCATATTACGGTTTGTCGGGCGGGCGACGGACCAACCGCCATACATAGGTATTTTATAATTATCATAATTTTTTTTTTATACTCACAAACATCGCGATCGCGGTCATACCGTAGTAAGTCTTAATTAAACCCCATCGGCAGTCCGTCCTGGGCTCTCTGATACACCATTGTCATCATCAACGGCGGTCCGATATAGCTGCAGGTCCGCAGTCGGCACCGCACAAAAGCTATCCACACCGACCATCGACGATACACGGCCGGGGCACTATTTACATGTCGTAATACAACATTGTTGTTGTGCTCGGTTTTTTCCTTCTTATAATTATTAGGCGTCGGGCGAGAAAATCGGTCGTGAAAAAAAAATCAAAAATATTAACAAAAAAACAAAGACAATGAGATAGGTTCGTTAACCCGGAAGGGGGTCGTTTTTATCGTACGCCGATGTATGACATACGGCCGTTAATGTACATGATTTTTTTTTTCATTTCTTCATTATATTATATTATTATTATCGTCGAGCGAGCGCGCACATAATAATGTAATATATAATATATACGTTTTATTGTGTACACTCGTATAATATATATATATACATTATTATGTGTAGACGATGATTTTTTTTTTAATTCCATTCTTTTTACGCGTACCCCATCGTAGGCGTGGGGGAGGGTTATTGCGGGGAGGGGTCGGCATTGTTGTCGGCATCACATAGGTGCACATGTGTGTGTGTGTGTGTGTGTGTGTGTCAAGTGAAACGGCAGACTGTATGTATAGTGAGTGACCGCGTGGGCGGCTATACATATATAATATAGTATATACTGCCTATATTATGTACACACCGTAGGTAATACATAATATATAAATAATATAGACGTGTGCGAGCCTTATAATATACTTATTACATATTATTATATTATAGTCGTTCGGGTACCCGCAGTGCGTTCAGGGACAAAAGAGTCGTGTATTGCGACGTCAAACGTATATATATATGTATTTTATACTTGCAGCAAGTCTGTGCCTAACCGTATTCCTTGCCCAGGTATCTAGCCATTATATCTCTGCGTTGTCCTGCCTCGATAACGTCGTCGTCGCGCAAAAGGTCTGCTCGTTAGGGCTGTTATATATAATATTACGGAAACTCCTCTGCAGCGACATCGCCAGATCTGTCTCTATGTTATACTGAAGCCTAAAATAAAGTACTTATATAATAATAACAATCGTCATATTATATAGGTAATATTCATTATTTGGAGTATAGATTGCGATGTCCAAACTGTTTGGTTAACTCTAGCATATTTCGAATAATCATTATGTTCGGACAAAACATCTCATAATAATACCTATCTCCGGGGTTCGGAATTTCAGACTCTTATATGCAATCATCAAAATAATCACTTTAAAAAGCACTTAAAAACTTCATTTTAAGCACTAAAATTGGTAAAAAAGTTAATCTAAGAAAATCCACTAGTAATGATTAGGTACTACTTGTAGGTACACGGCGAATGATATTTTTTAACCGATAAAATGCCAACATATTACGTTGTTTCAATAACGTGTGCAGAGTGCTCTGTACACACTCGACGCGCGTGATCTTCTCTACTTTTTAGGTAGGTAGGTAAATTACCTACATGATAAAAATTAGCACGCTGTTTACTCAAAGCATACAGCAGTTGAACAGTAGCACCGATATAATAATGTATCCACGACGTTAACATGCACTATATCGTATTTGTATACATAAATAGTATGCGCCTACTTGATAGATATTAGTTTAAGATAATATTTTAGTTATAATACTTTTGTAATTATATTGTATTCTTACTCTCACACAAAATTATTATTCCAACAACATTATAGTGCACTTATTTTTATAATTTGACAATGCGTGTTTGTACGTATCGCAAATATGATTATAGTTTGGTCTATGGTGCAAGATAATTGTGATTTTAATAAACTTTTAAAGTTTTGATAACAGTTCTCGAAACATTTAATCATTTGTTATGTTTACAATATTATATATATATAATATATATAATATATATTATTTCATTTTAATATTTTTAAATTTAATATTTGATCTATCTGCGATACAACACGCTGTGAATAAAATCAGAACTAACATAATATTAAATTTGGCTTGAATCATATTTCATAATCAATAATGTATCACGATCTCTGTAGTATAGTATATTAGGTATACGACCCAAAGGCATGGGTCACGGTCGAGGTCCGAGGATGACCATTATATTTGAGCTCTTTTTTTCTTCTTTAGAAATTAATGACAGCAACGACCTTCGGATTTCGATATAGGGTCTCTTGAAATAAATCACATTGTAATGGAAAAATGTTGACAAAAATGACGAGTATCTGATGTCGTTCTATTATTTTCCTATACACCTATATGGTTATACGTCTATAGTCTATACTATATAGCCTATAGGGTGTAGTTATGACTTATGAGATTGTAAATAATAACGCGCCGGCGTCGTATAAACGTGGTTACGTGGCTATATGTAAGCTTCTGTACACATACATAACATGGTATAATATGGTATAAAGTGATGGTCTTACACAGACGCAACTGGTGTCTTATGTAGGTACGACTCGTGTTACTTATTAATTTACATTTAGGTATTATTTATATTCTATGAAAATCGTATTAATTATAAATTATGGGACATTATATCACATTAGAAAATATTTCCATCCATTAATCTTGGAACGCTATTATTTATTAATGTAATAAGAATGATAAAAATAATATCCGAGACAATTTTGATTTATAAGTGTCCGCTCGCGTATACATAGTTATTATTATGTATATATCATGTATTACGTATGTATAATAAACTTGCTGCAATCAAACAAAGCCGTGTGAGCTGAGTATAGTATGCTGCAGTGTGTTGATTTGTCAAATTTTCATATGAATTTTCAACCACATTAAATGAAAATGAAAAAAAAATATACAAAACCAATATGTATCATATGTACTTGCACACACGCTAAATATTTTTTGTACAATATCAGATCAAATCAATTAAAAACAACGGTATTTCTGCACATTGAAAAAAAAAATCCGTTTAATTCCTCCACGCACTGTATAATATGATTGTTCAATAAATACTGTTATTTTCGTTATATACAATATATTTATTGTTTATACTTTATAAATGGGTAATTAATGGATGGTGTTTTGACTACTCAAATAAAAATAAGGAAAATCATTATTCTTAAATTATAATACCTGCGTAATATTATATATTTCTACTTGGTATAAATTATACATATAGGTATATCGATACGAGACATCGCGTTCTATCCACCGATTGACCTTCTAAAGTGCAGACGCACAATAAAAACGTATACACGCATAATATAGGTGGTATATATGTATATACCTTTACACCGGGTATAATATAATATACAAATAATGCCGGAGCGGTATTGTCGTACGTATATACTAGCACGCTGCAGCTCTGTGTTCATATTATACATGTGTATTATATTATACATGTATACTATAGCGAGTGCGTCTGCGACGTGAATGCCTAATACATAATACAACAATATTTATATAAAAGCCGCGCATTCGAACCAACTGCATATACCCGATGAGTATTCCGGATAGCGACTACGACGACGACGACGACGTGAACTTGGGTTGTGATGGCCGTCGTTATTATTTTTTATTATTATTATTATTTTTTTTTTTTGGTCTCTTTCATACGAGCGTGTAACGGAAGAGGAGTATTATTATTATTTTATTATAAAATATATTGTACGAAAACAGATTATTAGACTAATAATAATGTAGTAGAGACTGCGTAGCTGCTGATGTACCTACGTATTGTACTATATCAGATATATTCCATGTAGGATGTTTCTTCCGAATGTGTGCGTTTTGAGTTATTTATGGTAATTTAAGCGACATGGGGAGAGAAAGACAAATAATAATAATAAAATAAATACGAGGAAGAATAAGAAACCACGCCGTTGGTCTCGGGACATTGGGAAAACGATAATATCTCTTTTGACCAGAGGAGACGCTGCTGGGATCCGTGGCACATATTATTATACTATGTGTATTTGGTATGCGTACAAACCTGCATGGTTTATATATATATTATGTAATAATAATCCTCAAGTCGCCTCCACCACCGCCTCCTATATATATAATAATAATAATAATAATAATAATAATAATAATAATAATAATATATCGTCGTGTATGCGCACGTCACATCGCCAAGTGGTCACGAGCATAATATAACAATAATAATCTTTCTACCCTTTCGGATCGCCGCGTATCATCGGTATTCATACTTTATATGATATTGTATACGAGTATAATATGATCCTGGTCCATCCGAATCGCGTTGTCCATCATAACATTATAAACGTTCATCAATCACCTAGTATACGACTTACAGCGTTATTTTTCGAGATTTATATTATTCCGTTTTCTTATATATATATAGAGAGAGATTATACGATGTATGTACCGCGTAACGCGTTTCCTTCCGTGGAATACTCGACACTCGTACATATTATTATACTAATATAATATGACCATACACATACAAATCATCAAGTATTACACAATATGACGTATCTATGTACTATATATACGTGACGAATACTATTAATATATACACACTTGTATGACAGCTAGGACTTAATGTATATATAGAATATATTAATATATAGGACGTAAACTCTCAGAAATAACTGACAAATGAATTCAACAAACTATACGGAATAAATGTTGTACCTACTTGTTAATATTACATATTTTTTTCAATGTATACTTACAGTTATTATTAATTAACAATTATTATCATAATATTTGAATTTAAAAGTAAAATGAATAGAAGAAAAGTTATGTTACATAATCAGTTAATTCAATTTGTCACTTCTAATTTTGTTCTACTCTGTAGAATGTAGATATACGATACATATGTTTCGCCTATGAACTTGGGACGAGTTGTCTGCTTTAATTTGAAAACTCCTAGAGTTCAATTTAGTAACATAATATTATAAGATAGGCTGTCACTTAAGATACCATCATATGTCTCATACCCCTAACAAGTCTCTCAAAAGTTATATCGTACTGTTGTCTAATCAAAATTATGGACGATAAAAAACTTACCAATTCATTATTATTATTTTATTTTTTTATTAGCCATTATGAAGTTTATGAGTTATTTTAAGACTTATTTAATTTGATTTTTTATTCAATGAATTGAAATAATTTATTAAATTGTCCAGCCTCGCTAGTATTTGTGTGCCTACTATCTATATACTCTATAGTACATATATCTAATAATAAGACCACGGACGTCACAGCATCGTGGTGGTAGTGGTGGTCATCGTTCATGGTCGTCCCGGCAATAATAATAATTATTATTATTATAATTATACGGGAGTATACATATATGCTTGCCTGCCCATATAGCGTAATGATGAATAATTATAATAACGATTTTTCTCGTAGCTAATTATTATTATTGTCGCCAAAAATCCGGACGGAGCGTCGACCTTTCCGGTTTCCTACTTTAAAACATATATATCATACACCTATTTGTGACGCGTAGTAAATATTATGAACATAACGTATATATGTGTATTATACTATTTATACCTCGCTGATAATATTATAATACATCATATATTATATTATATACTTATTAAGTACCTACCCGATTACGTCACACGTCAGTTGAACGGCCATTGCAATGATACAATTTCGTCTAATTTTGAATTATATATAATAATATAATATACATATACCTACGAGAGTATAATAACAAATATAATTACATATCAACGTATTGATACTGGGACGTAGTTACGTAAAACGGGGTAATGCTCGCTTGTACGGAGAAAATATCCGCGTACGTGCGCAATATTCATTTAAAAATTATAATACTATTAGCAGTGCAGGTAAAAAATATGGCACGAGGTCGTTGCCGAGTGGTTCAATATAATATTGTATTGATGCATAGGTATGAGTAGCCGCCATCGGGTGACACAATCAGTCACCCCGTAGACTGGGTTGTCAGCATGGCGCGGCTTACTAGTGGCTTTTCTGGCGCATACGAGCAAGATCGAGACTGAAAAAAAATGTTGGGGGTGGTCCAACATTTGTTTAGTATGGATAAAATAAAAAAAAATGATTAAATACTTATCGTTTTTTACGTTCAAAATATAAAATATCTTGTTCAACTTTTAAAAATGTTGGGGGGGGGGCGGACCCCCGGATCACACACCAGTTACGGCCCTGTATAAGAGCCGCGTGCCTGTGTAGGTATATAATAGGTGCAATTTGCCAATATCAAAATGTTAGTTTTTCCTACCTTTAAGTTTCCATTCCTGTTTCACTTAATATGACCCTAATAAAAAAATCTTATAGACTTGACGATTTCTTAAAAATCGATTAAAACAAATTATTCTTGATGAATACAATACGGCTGCAATATACCGTCCGAAGACTCAGTCGCTGCAGACTGAAATAAAAATATTCAAATCTAAACGATAGTTAATGGTTTGGCGTAACTTTTGTGAAATTTGAATCTAATAAATAGGTAACGATATAAATTTATTATACATAGGTACGCACGATTCCTAGATGGTAATTATAATTATTGTAAGAAATATGTAGGTACACGATAATGATAATAGGTAATAACAATAAGAATAACAAATTTAAGATTGTGTTTCCGATTAGGTATAGGTAACAAGACCGTTTAATTTTGCAGCACAATACAATATATTCTGCATAAATCGATTTCATTGGGCTTTCGTTATATGTATTGTATTTCGGTTTCACACCACGAAATCGGTAATTTTCATTCAATTAGCAAAAAAAAAAAAACAGGGTCAGCTTGCAAATACGTTCGATAAATATATTGTACAGGTACAACTGTTGTATTGTGTACACTTTCTTTAGTAGAAAAAACAAAATACGTGTAAGTGAATACGTGACACATATCATTATATATCGGTTTTCACGGGAAACACAAAAATATCGACTTCCTGCTTCTCTTTTCATAATATCATTTAGTCAATCTATTATTTTCATAATTCTAATGTTCATGCAATCTGTACGTAATTTAATTCATATGCTTTATATGAATTTGTGATAAAAATCTAAACATTAATGTTAAATATATTTGGATACAATAACTTTTCTTAATACTTTGAAATTTAGTTAATATTTTGCAAACTGCGGTATAATTTTATATAAATTATATCCAAGTTGTTGGGTTTTATGCATTAAGTGCTAAATTGTTCTTATATAAAATATAAATAAATACAATATACAACATACAATAGTTATATACAATTTAGATGAATGTTATAACCAGCGTGTTTATCACAATACATACACTGCAGTGATTGATGATCATCTCCAGTATATGCAGTAAGGTATAAATCCGTCGCATATTGTATAAACACTCGTTTGCACAAAATTTAAAATTATCTATTATACGATAGTGGCTTACCTATTTGAGGGGGAAGGAAGAGACGTGTGGAGCCACCCACCCACATCATCTTGTGTGATGGGCCTTGGTTATATTTTATAGGTAATGTATTTATAATTGCATATCTATTACAAGTAATAAAACAATAGTTTGTCAAACTAAAAAAATGAGTATTACTGATAAAAAAATTAAAAAAGTTGATTTATGTGTGGCGAAAGGGAAAGGGAGTTCACACTCCACAGTATCAAGAGTTGAATAAAAAAAATATTATCTCCCCCCTCCAGTGTCGTGCATCAGATACGCCACTGTTATATCGATATATTTTCATTACGTGTTTTAAACATACTGTTAGATCCCGAATCAGTAAACTAATATAATAATTATTACCGCTTTGAATATATATTATTATTATGTTGTAAGTATAACCTATGGACTTTTATTTATTCAGACGTATTCAAATATTATTTTAAACACACTATATTATGTTACGACACGGCGTTCGACCATAAAGAAACGGTTCTTGAAATTATTTACCTTCCCTTGGACTTTTTTTTTTAAAGATAAATACCGACTTATTACAAATATACACACATGTAGTCGGCTGTAGAACACTAGAACATGTACCTATATATAAAAAAAAAAATATTTTATTTCACAAAACCCTATTATACTACCTCGCTAAAGTATACATGCACTATACAATTATAGGGATGACGTGTGATAATAATTATTTACTTGCAGATTGCAGCATGTATACAAAATATAAATACATAGGTTATTTATATTATATAATTTACAAGATTGGCATGTTGAATTCGATCCTTTAATCAGCTCGAGTTTTAACTCTCTTAGATTTTTCTTTCTCGTGTGAATCCTTTACAAAACAAAAATAAAATATCAATGCAATCGTAGCACAGTACCTAATATTTATCGACACCATTATATAAATTAAAACGCCATAGCCTGTTCTGAACACTCAATCGCTTAAAAAGTTAAATGCATTCCCTATCGAAAACATCGTTTAAAAATTAATCATCGACATACGCCCAACGAACCAACCGCAAACCGTGAAGCTAGACATAGTAACAATAATAATAATTGTGTTTACATTTTTTGACAGGAAAATATTATTATTGCCGCGTTCGAAATTCGAATATTATTTCTATTCACACAGATTATACGCGGCTGAGATAACGCAATTAAAACGAGCGTTTAATATTATTATTTTATCTTCTAATAATATGGTGTATAAAATCAGTTTGTATTTCATTATATTATTTATTATCGTGAGTACATCGGACATTCACACTGCTGCATTAATAATTAATAATAATACAATGATATTTCAATGATCGAATAAAGTACATCATATTTTAACAGCCTCGTTTAACCTTATATAGCATATATGGGTACTATATTATATTATGTATATGCATGTGGCTCGGCGTGGCGTGGTTAACGGTTTGATATATTAATATTTATGGGAAATTGAATTTCGTTCTCATGTCCGGAACGATAAATCATTCTGGAATATTTTAGAAAATTGTTGAAAAATATAAGCGCTAGAAATAGAAGTATAATTACTCACATTTCCCGGCGGCCTTGGATTTGTCCGAAAAGTGAAAAGAGAAGAAAGGAAGAAACGACGAAGAACAATCGTTGGGAGGGCGAAACCACTAGGTAAGTAACATATGAGGAGCATACAGGTCTTTCCATTAAGCGCACGTGGACTGCAGACTCCCACGCGGGCACGTGCGTGTTGTGTTTTGAATAAAAATGTGGATTTCCCACTGTCCGTTTTTTTCTCGTCCTCGGTGCATTCTGTTCGCCGAACGAATTCTTTTCCCATGTTATCGCTCTCCGCTGAGCTGACTTAAATTCAATATTGGTTTATATATGGTCATATGAGTATAATAATATATACGATTGTAAAAAAGACCGGTTAACCCATCATGACGTGTCGATGCCGCTGCAACTACAGTTTACTTACTCGCGAATATCGACATCGTAGGTATTTAAACCTGAGTGATTTACCGAGCGTGCTCACTCCAATTTTATCCTTCAATTATGCATTTATTTAAATTCTGATTTTAAGTGTTTTTTTTTAGAAAAATGACAATACATTTTCATATAAGTACTTGGATTTTATTGAAAATATTGATGTGTGTATAAATCGAAATCCATAAGAGCGGTTCCCTAGTTGTTAGACATAATAATCAAATAATATAAGAGGAGAGTTATGTTTAACAAGTATGCCTACATATTTAGTGTAGCGAGACCTGTTGTTGACGACGATGACGATGATATATAATATATTATGTATCATCCAGTATCCACAATGACTCTAGAAGCATTATAAGGCTTTAAGCGAACGGTTCCCGTATTTTGTGTTGCCTAAACTAACGCAGTAACAATAAAATGTCATATTTTACCTTAGAAGAATTCGTTTTACTTTATTTTAACATTTTAAAACGCTCATATAACTTGCTTCAAAATTAAAATATCAAAAAAGGCCTTTCGACGTTATAGGTGCTTTAAATAAAATTCTTACCTTTAAATTGTATTATATATAATATATTATTATTATAGTTCAATTCACTCTAATATTAAAAATAACTGAGTAAAACAGATCCTAAAATTAACCATGTTTTGCGTTAGTAAAACGGAGATAGGTAGTCCTAATACAAAAACGGGTATAACTTCCTCTTAATATGTTATTAATTGTTATTTATTTTGACACCTAGGTGTTTTTGAATAGCTGCTATACATGTTAACGTTTACGTAACAACATTTCAATAACTTTAAAAATATTTAAAAATAACAAAATAAAAAATAGATTCGAATGAAGGATAGTTAATATGAAATAACTATTTATTTTGAGTCTACACGATAGCACGTGAACACGTAAAAAATTAAAAATATGTAATAATATATCGTACCTATCTATAGTAGTAAACGATTTAACTACTCAATCGTGTTACGATTATAAGAATAATACTATAGACAACAATTATACTATATCGCAACATATTATTATGATAATATTCTATACCTATAATGTTAAACAGTCATAACCATCACTAAGTGCAGACATGTCTTGACGAAATTAAATTTTAACGGCTGTTCCTCGCATACCTAAATAATTACTGTAAAATATCTTCAGCGATATTTAGAAGCGATTTTCATACATATAATGTTGAATGCCGTGTTAAGCGGTTCGCAGCTACGGCGTCTATCGTGCATTATATCATTCAGCAACCATGGTCTACCGAGAAATTTCCAATTTTGCCAAACTCAATAAATTTTTTGACACTACACGGCAGACGGCGTATAGCTGCTAACCCATGCAACTTTATAGTAAAACGAATAAACGGAAAAACAAATAGTTGGTAGATATATGGTCCATCCTAAATAATACAGGTACATCATGCCACTGTCACGATCTCGTCTGTTCTCGTGGTATTCGTACAGATGTTAGATAATAAATAATAACAATAATAATAATAATAATAATATTACATTACACATAAAGCGTCGTTGCGTTCGTGTGCGGCTGACTGGTCGCGTGCTATAATTATTATTGGTTTAAATTATACGAACGATTCCTTCGCGTGTATCGCATTTATATAATAACTAATACTAATACGTACACACATTATAATAAACATAATGCATACAAATAAGGCGAGTGGTAAGTAGGTACCTATATACACACTTGCAGCGCGCAATGATATCGCGTTGGGAATATTACATCCACGTGCGTGAAGGTAAGTTTTATTATTGCAATTTGCAATAATATTATGATTACCATACCTATATAATACGAGCATACAGATTACTGCGCGAAAATATGATGTAACGATGTTATAATATTCAGCTATTTCACTATTATTTTGTAAAGCGACGATTATTATTTTATGTTGCCCCGTTTGGTTCGCCGGCCGGCGGGTCGTTCCCGAATCGAATGTTTTTAATGATCGTAATAAAAGTCGTCGATGATATTATACAGTATTGCACTATTCCAGTAATAAAATACTTACATATTATGATTTTTAAGGTTCTGAAAACAAACGCAGACATGCACTTGTAAAGCATAAAAATATGGTGTCAAAAAACCAAAAATATATGCATTAATTATTTTATTGTTATTTATTCTTGTACTTGCGTGTTTTGCATTGAAATCAGTTTAGACACCTATTATAAAAACGTATGGTGTATAAATGTATATCATAAGACAAAAACAACGGTCTTCGAAGTATAAATAATAATGGTTGGTCGTGAATTCATGATTCGACCATAAGATTAATGATTATGATCTCAAATCGACGTGTTTATTTTTGAACTGCCAAGTTTTTTAAATATTTAATATACATATTATTGCTGTATATCTTAAAAATTTTAATCGTCATAAAGTGCTGAAATACATATCTTATAACTTACCGAGTGATAAATGATCGTAAACGATCTAATAAGCCAAAAATAATTCCCACAATTCAACGAAATTTGATCCATATAAAAATATTATATACATTTTAATAATATTTACGACTTCCGTGCACTAGTGATATCGTAGTTATATAATTATATCACTGCAAAAAAGTGCGGAAGGTAGCAAGGACAATGCAGCTAGGTACAAACGTAGTTATGGGTGGAAAACCAAAACAAAATCGTTGCCGTTTCGTTATAATTATATTTTAATAATAATATGATGTGTGGGAAAAATAAAATAAAAGTATACATATAGAATGAACAATGTATCATATTACGAGAAACATAGGTATTGTACATTATTATACGATTATTGGATGATATTATTTTACAATTTCACCGTGGAGCTGAAAAAACGGAGTTTTCACGTTTCGACATTTTCCGGGAGCACAATATGCGTTGCCTTTGAATACGTAAACATTTATTAGCAGATTTACAGTTTAAATTTACGATCTACAGGGATTTTACGATCTGAAATAATTATTTGAAATGTCCTGGATATTTATTTCGGTTCATCAACCGTGTTCTGCGCGTGTCTGGCGTTCGCGTGCATCGCCCTGAGGGGTATATTATAGGTATGGGTGGTATGGCAATAATGTTATAAATATTATAGTATTGTAGGAATACGCGAGAGACGATTACCGGAGACAGATGATAAAAAACACTCACACGTATAATTATGTAATATGTATATACATATTATTATCATCTGCAGGAAATGAGTCGGCAGCTCGGGCATTAAATAATCCATTAAACATCCATTATCGATATGCAATATAATTTATGTACAATAATGTATTAATGTAATATATAACAATCCGACCGATCGCGCCCCTAACGGAGCTTATATCTATAAGTATGTAAGATATTATATATATTTGTACCGACGAGTTACCCACAATGTGGACGCAGATAAACCTATACAGACGATAGGCGACACAGACGTAAACATAAATAAATTACTCTGCTCATGCGCATCCGTCAATATAATATAATCCGTTTCAATATAATTTTATATACAGAAATAACGCGTATCGGAGAGAATATTGCGTACTCGACTGCAGCTGCAGAGAATTAATAAAAAAAAACACTTTATATCATATTATCATAATGTCGCGAGGCAATACGATTATACTGTAGGTAGTTTACCGTAAACCTACCTAGCCATAGCACCTACCACCCAAGTTTGAACGAAAATCTCGCAACATTATGTGAGCCGTGAGGTCGTGTCGCGTTGGGTATAATCCGTATGGGAAGAATAAAGTATTCAGCATGTTAGGAGTTAGGAACGATTTTCAGACCTACGATTTGGCTCGGCGCGATTGTCAAACCCAGTAAATATTATTTTCCAACATAGTTGTTGGTTTTTAATGTGTATATTGTTAACATTTAAGTACCGGCTACCTTACAATAATTACAGAAGTTCACTTTTCTCAATAAAATAATTCCTAAATATTAAACTCAGACGTTGTCAACAGGTGCGATGATGACCGGGTAGCGATGACATGGAGGCGGCAGCCAGCGTGGTACAGATGACTGGAGGCGGCGGACGGGTGGGGATGAACACGGACATGTTCCTGTTGCCGTCCTACGGCCCGTTCACGTCACCGCCGGGTGTGATCGTCACGACGGGATCACCGAACACGGGTGTTCACCAGTACGCCGCGGCCACGCTCACCTTGCTGCGGCGCGACGCCTGGGTACTGCCGGTGCTCATACTTTCGGTGCTCACCATGACGCTGATAATGACTTTTGAGGTGACTAATATATTCAGTATTTTCTATGCTTATACTAATATGACATCGCACAATACGCGATGCAGGCCTGCAGTTAGGTAAGCTAGGTATATATCGCGGTCGGAGAAATTCATCGTGATCGAAGAGACTGTAAAGTCTTGAGTAAAAAATGTCCCTCGAATGTTGTCAATTTAGATTTATTGGATTTTCCAACGAGAAACATGTCCTAGTTAAGTTTGAAGCTAATAGAATCTGGTGGTTACCTCCAAAGCGACGGCTGTGCGGAAGTGAAAGTTCAACTCTACAAAATATACCATCCGATATAATTAAATTATGACCTGCATGCAAAATGAACATTTTGGTTTTAATTAATAAAAATCTATAGAGAAATAACAAAATTATTGAATTCAACTCATAATTGAATACACAACTGTGTAACTATATAATACGCGTTCCAGATCGACAAAGAACAGTCTTTAATTTATATATATCGCTCCTATACGTTTTTGTTTAAGCCTTCGGTAATGTAACAAATAATTATTTGAATGAGAAAAAATGTCACAAGAAAATATCATGTTAAAAAATTAAATACCATTTTTGTCGGGTCTCTCAATATTTTCTGGTTTCTAATTATCAACACATAATATTATAAATATTATATTGCTAAATTAATGAATTCTTTCGAAACTTTCCGCATCTCCTTCGAGTCTTCTTTACCGCCTGTCAATATAGATATACATATACTTGAGCTCTGTGCTTGAACTCGTAGACGCAAAGTCATGTGGTAGGATGAAAAGTTACACAGTTAAAAAATAAATGTCAGCCCTAGTTCAATAATATTTTGATATTAGTAAACTCATTCCAACAATACTGTTGTTGTTGTTGTTCAATGTCGGAACAAGACGTTATTCGGAATATTATAATATAGAACTCCACGAAACGCATTAAACTGACACGTTGTATTTCTGCAGGTGTTCGTGCTGTGCAAAACGAGAAAAACGGAGCCCAGCAGGAGACATCTGTTCCTAGGACAGGCGCTGCTGGGTGGGCTGTTCGTGTGCGCGGCAGTCAGCGGGCTCATGTGCACACAGCCGACCGTGCTGACGTGCGCCACCGTCAGGCTGTGCACCGGGCTCGGGTACTCGATGGTGTTTGGCACGTTGCTAGTCAAGTGCGTGTTCCTCATCAGCCTCAACGGCGGCGTCTACTTGCCCGCACCGTACCAGGCGCTATTGCTGTTCTTCACCGTGGCCATACAGCTGGCCATCGGCGTCCAGTGGCTCATCTACACGCCTCCACAACTCCTATCGTCCCAGGTAAGTCAATACACTGTTAAGTGTAATGATTTATGTTATCATATTATCGTCAGTAGCACTATAATCACCATAAAAATCATTCAGATCGCGAGCAAGTTTAAAAATTATATCTCTATACTTTATTCCAAATAAGTTAGGAAAAACTGCGTAGCCTCAGAATGGTAGGATCGCTATGATTGGAAAGTAGTCGGCAGTGCATCGACGACAGCCAACGAGACTGCACATGCGAGAACCGTTGTGAGTTTTTCCAAACTTATTTGGAATGGAGTATAATACAATTGAACCTAATAGGCGGTAATTTAATAATGAATAAATAAACTAAATTGTATTGGCATAAGAACGCCCGTGGAAATCAGAAGTTCCTAAATGTAAAAAAAATTCTAAAAAATGTTTTTGATGTTTTGAAAAACTTTAGGTTGTTATTTTAATATTATAAAATCATAAGTTATTATGTATCACAAAATGTAAAAATCGAAATGATAATGTGCTAACGACGTACACCTTGCTTGTTGCAGTGGACGAGCAGCCTGGACAACAGCTGTGACACCAAGTACCAGCACATGCTCGGCTCGCTCGTATACGCTGCCGGCCTGCTGTTGGCCGTCACCGTGTTGGCCATCAAGTCACGGCACATACGAGACAACTACCGCGAGGCCATGTACATCGGGCTGGCCGTCGGCTGCACGGCGCCGCTGTGCGTTGGCTGGGCCGTGGCCGGTCTGTGGGCCACGCAGCCAGGTGACCAGGACGGATGTCTGGCGCTGGGCCTGGGCGCCACGGCTGCGCTAGTACTGCTCGTCATGTTCATGCCTAAGGGTAGACAGCTGGCCGCCATGGGCCGGGACGGTCTTTACGACGAGGACAAGCTCAGCACACTCAGCAGGCCCGCGTCCCCGTCGTTTTTCCACTTCAAACCGTTCATGACGCCAATGAAGCACACGTCGACGATCAACACGTTTGGAGGTAAGCCACCACCACGGAGGTCATAATATTAAAATAAATATTATGTATGTCATGATAATTTAAAAGTACCTACGCATTGTGTTCCCAATATTGTACCCCTGATAAAGTCCCCACTGGTGGCCGAAAATAAAGTCGTGGGACGCGGGACCCTTAAAAAAATATATTTTCATCAAAGATGTGAACATTGTAACTTTGGTGTACTTACACAATATAAAGCTGTCATTGAATTTAAGAACTAAAACACTTACCAAATTCGTAAAACAAAAATATAACTTTTGCATAGACTTTGTGTAAAACATAAAGTGATAGATTTCAAAATACAAATGCTTTCAACTACGGTATACGTGGCCACTTGGGGCGTGGCGCACCTTAAATCCATGAAGTCTGGATATGTGTGGGGGCATCTGTCTTCTCATTAATCTGAAGTTGGTTCAAACGAATAATAATTTAAAAATATTTTCTAATTTTTTCAAATTGTACATACCGAATATAAAACAAACAAATATATTAACAAAGTATAGTAGGGGCGGTAGGGCGTGGTAGTTTCCCCAAATATTTCCAAACTTAACTTCGTAAGTACCTGTAATACATTATGTTGATACGTGTTAATTTTTATTTCTAGTCCCTCCCCACATAGATTTTTTACCATATGTATGCCTATGCCCACACCATAGATTTATGGTCTCCCGGTTAGTTTGTATGTAATCGTACATTCGTACAGCTAAGAGCCGTGGGTATAATACGTGTCATTCGGGGAAACAAATGGAGGAATTTTTTTGGCGATCCGAGCGCGTTTCTGGCGGACCATTTGTTTTCCTCAACTCCAATCCGTCCACCTTCGACTGCAGTAACTACGTTCGTTTAGCCGCACCTGCAGCTGCATTATGACATATGCACTATATGATGCAGCCGAACTAAGACGATACTTTTTTCCTCTAATCTATTTTTAACGATTAGGTATATCGCTATTGTACATATAATACACGTATATATACGTATATATACGTGTATTATACCGCATTCCGCCTGGGTCTAACGCGGTTTATTATATGTACACAATAATAATAATATACCAATGGAAACACTTAAAATAGCTGCGGCATTACAAAAAAAAAAAAACCGTACCCGCGGTACATATTTTAACGACATGATAATATAATATTCGTGGACAGGCTGATTTCAAAACGCAGTTTGTGTATGTTTTAACCTCCCATTTGTAATAATAATATAATAATACCAAAGTCGTACTACGTCGTGTGATATGACTAAAATATAGGTTTTGCTTTTGCATACCCATCCCTGTGGCGTAACAAATAAAAAAAAGTATGAGTACTCAAAAGCGTTGGAAACAAAACTAGGAACATTGTTTTCCGGCTAACGGTAGGTTTCGCACATCTATACTTGGCATTACAGTAGAATAAACACGCGTTTATCGTATTCGGTGCATGTGAGAGGCTTACGGAATATTAAATCATTTTATATGGTATCGACGACGGTGTTTCGGTATTTGACTATAATATATTTATGTTATGGACAAAGTGTAAAAACGCTGTATAAAGAACACACCATCGACTTTGCTATTACATTTAAGTATTATTATTATCATTCGCGTCTACTACGGTGATGGGGTCATCGGGAACTTGGAAAGGGGGCCAAAAGACGAAAACAACAATAATTATTATTGTGAGCACCGTCGGAAATGTTCGGGTCTGCGCGTCGTGAATTATTATTATTATTTATTTATTTAACGCGTGTGACGTGTGGTGTCACGACGTCTCGTCAAACGAATGAGTTCGTTCTGAAATCATATTGTATTGCATAGGTATATTTACGATTTACTGGAGCGAACCCTCATTATCGCGCGTACATGCGTTGCGTCTGCGACTTTAAACTCTACTCGATAAACGCTGACGACAGACGTGACGAATTTTATTACATATTATTACAATAGTAAAGCGCACCCGCTGTCATTATTAAAATTTATACTTACAACCCGTAATAACAGCATGCACCGAATGCAGGGTACCGCAGTATCCCCTTATTTCCGGCTGACTTCTCGGGATTCGAATTTTATATTATTTTTTCAATTCCATATCGTCATTCCTAAACCTCACACAGTCCATCATTTGAGCCTATACAAATCCAGAAGTTTAGTTTTATCTATGCTAGAATAGGTTGGTTGTAGGAATACTTATTGAATTTCTGTAATATTATAATCGCCACGTGTAATCTGTATGACTGACGACTGTAACAAATAGATATAATAATTTGCTAGCTAATTAGTACCTACACATTTATGACCTATACAGATACCTATCAAATATCCTATAATATGACAGAATTCAATTACCAAGATATTAATGTTGGTGTAGTATAAATCACGATATAAAGGTATCAGATATTATACATATTTCTAATTTCCCATTAGATTTTAATGGTTTGATAAAATAAAAAAAATATTTTATTAATTTTATTGTAAACAGTAATCGATCACACGTTGTAAGCAGTAGGTGTCACCTACTTACACAACATATATTATATAGGCATACCATTATACAATTACCATTTACCGATAAGACATAAACGCGTTATAAATATCAAACTATAATTTATACCTAACCACTAAAATATATTATATTATAATATATATACATTACACAGTTATATTACATTTTCCTTGTGGTTATGTGTGAATTGATGTATCGCTACGTCAATTATTCGTACAAGCGTATAGGTACAACATTTCGATGATTATTCAAATTATGATGATATAAATTAATATATTTAAAGGTCGTTAAAATATGGTTCTTTTGGTGCATTCCCTATTCTACTTCGTGTACGATTTCGATCCAAATTCCAGACCAGATGGCAATTACGTACCTACACAAATTGTATGCCAGATAAACGAGTGGAATATGAAATTAAATATAAAAGACAAAAAGTGAAAATATAAGTACTCCTGAAAACGATTTCTCTAAGAAAAAAAAAACCTATCTAAATACGTATCTGATATTATAACAATTAACATTTCATGAAAACGAATTTAATATACGTGAAAAAATCGTCCGTTGTATAATTATATTATAAGCATCATATTCGTAATTATAATATAATAATAATGCGCACGCCCGGGGCGTGCAGACGCGCAGTAGTTATAGATGCATGAAAGGCGGTGGCAATTTAAATTTCATCAACAATCTCGTCTACATAATATTATAATATAATATAACAACATTATTATTTATCTGTACCGTTTCGTTTGTGCTTTACAGACCGAGTGGCGCTCGTAGCCCCGCCGACGTACGCTCACCACTATTACCCGTACTGTTATTATCCGCACCACGGACTCGGCGGTGGAGGTGGAGGTGGCGGTGGAGGATTGGTTGGTGGAGGAGGTGGAGGAGGCGGTCACCACGGAGGTCACATGCAGCAGCCCATCTACTCGAGATGTCCACCCGGTATATTATATAATATTTTTATAAGATTTTACTGTGTGTTTGCCTTAGTTTTGTCGACATAACAATATATAATAGGCCATAAACCATCAGCAGTGGAACATATTCTAGGGGGGCTTAGTCCAATCTAACTACGATCAAGCCCCCCAAAATATCCCTTGTTGACTTATGAGCCCCCTATGATTTATTTTGAGTTAATAGTTTTTTTAGGGGGTCGAGCCCCTCCAGAATTTGTTTTACCCTAGTTGCACCAATCCGTCGGCTCGTTTGATTCGGCGAGGATCTGTAACTTTTTTTGCTCAATTCCAAATCGAATTTTAGAGCTTCGATTGCCGATCTAACCGTTTTTGCTCTCTATATTATATCATATACACATAGTATTTTCGCGCTGGCAACTATCTACAACCTCTGCTATACCGATGGGAATTGGAACGTACCGAATCCGGGAATCCAAAATGAGTATTTTGCGGGATTATCCGGAAACGAACTACGAATTTATTCCCACTTTTTGTGTGTGTTTTATTTGAAATTCAAACCAAATTAATCGTATTCTTTTCGCTCTTTCAGACATGTGCAACTTCTCGGGAATGGACAACAGCATTTACACAACGATGGAGCCCACCATGTCCAACAACCCCAACGTGTTTTTCCACCGTTCCGGTATCCACCCCGGAATGATGTACTGATTATTGTTTAAGTGAATACTCTAATACTATATTATATTTGACTATATGTTTTTTTTTCTCCCGATTTTATACTCTTTTTTTTATTATTGTTTAGAAACTATTTAAATATTACGCATAGGTATTATTATATATATATATATATATTTATAGTAGTCGCGTACAAACGAATGTCAAACTATATAGACATATAGCGCCCTGCGTCCTTCACAAAATACTGTACGTAACAGTAATACCGACCGGTAAATTGTATAATATTAAAATAATACGATTCTTCCAGTGCAACTCACGAGACCGCATCGAGCGGTGGGCCGGAGGACGCTTGTCATGATCTCTCGCAATAATAATCATTATGGTCGTCTGCGATCGCCGAACAAGAAGTTAAGAACCTCCCCCTCCTCCTTCTCCTTCTTCACCACCAATATACACCCCTATATCACCCTACAGGGTGACCTATGCCGATATAATTTTACCCTCGATTTCATACTACATCGCGTTTATCCACCTCTGAATCGCCGCAGCAAACGATTAAAATAACGTGAAATAAATTCGATGAATTCCATAAAAAAAAAAACACACACACAATGCCCACGTCATACCATACATACCACATGGAAACGTATACCGTTTATACCCGTGTATATTATTGTTATACTTGAGGCGGCGCTATAGCTCGTCGCTGTTCCGACGAGATTCGATGCCATTTTCAATCGCGACGATGATATTCGTTCGAGATAAAACACATGTTTTTTTATATATTTTATTTTTTAGATTTAATAACTATGCTTTTATATTAGGTATATATTAACATATAAATACATTATAATACTAGGCATATTCGTGTCTAATGTATTCAATTTAGTTTAAAATATTATTATTATGTAAGCAATTATCTATAAAAGCTATATATGTAATGTTTATATACTATATATACTTGTTACGCGACAGCAACACGTACATAGGTAGGTACTTAATATTATAATATGCATATTGTTGATATTATTATTATTTTTGTATGTGTAGATTATTGTAATTATATAATTATAATATACATAATAATTAATAATATATTAATTAAAGTAAACCATCGGATAGATTCGGCTTATAATAGATGTATAGTAGGTATTTTACTCTAAATGTGTATATAATAATATGTAGAATCAATTTAGGTTTCTTATGTTTCGATTTTGTTTTTTTTGTTTGTTGATTATGAAAATAGAAATAAATTATTTTTAAGACCAACTTCAGTGCCAAAAGACGTGCTTCCGTATAATCACGTCCATTTAAATTATAGTTTGCCTTATTTAATTTTTTTTTAACTGGCAAAATGTAAATATATTTTTTGGAACTACTCATATAATAACATAATATTATGATGTTTATTCGTTCAATATATAAACATTTTATTTTCATAATCATATACAATGGATTACTATAAATCCTACTGTCCTCGAAAGATATTGATTGTAATTTTTATTTGTCGTATTGATCCAGTTATATTAAATGACTATTGTATCTTATAATTGTGTAGTAATAATTGGGTAACGATTACCATTAAAAATGCGTACAAAATTTAGAGTTGCTAAAGTGTAAGAGATTATTGTTTAAAACGATATTAAGCATTACTAGATATATGATTTTATAGCTGTACATTTAACTTTTTACTTCTATATACTCTACAATGTATTATTGTAATATTAAGTATTGTATGAATAAATTATTGCTCATTTAAGATATAAGAACACTAAATTCCTTAAAAATAAGATATTTTTGTATTTTTTATGGTAATAACTCAATATACAATAAACAGTACAATGACTAAAAACCTGTCATCAATTAACCCGTATTTTAAATATAATATTCTAGGTGTGTAAAATATATTTAGGAACTTAAATTTTTGACCTGTTTCTCCGACCTAACATTTCACCTTACCCAAGACAGGTGACCATTAGGTATCAAAACCAATACCAAACAGAACGCATCATCTACACATTCTGATAAAGGTGGCAATCAACATGGTACCTAGATCACCAGTTCTTAGAAAGATCCACTAAGAACTAAATCGTTTCCTGTCCCCAGATTTAAGAACCCTCCTCATGTCAGCTAGTTACTGAGTACTAACAATGCGTAATTTATTATTTTAAAGGATGATATTTTTCCAAAAAGACATGGTAAAAATAAAATTATAACACAAATACAATTTAGTTTATGTATTTACTATAGGTATATTTTATATTACCAATATTTTTTTATAGGAAATCACATAATTTGTTCACAAATTATATCAATAATAACTTATATGATACATTTTTTTTCATCCAGTCTCGTTTTGTTACTATTAAAATTTAGTTTTCAAACAATTCTTTGAATTTATTTTAATACCTATCTTGTAATAAATTATTATAAAAATTAAAAATAGCTTGTACCAAAACTAGTAAGTATTAACATATAAGTATTAGCCATTAGGTATTTATGTTGCCGAACAAACAAATGACACCAACAATTAAATTATCTATTACTATAAAATAAATAAATATCATAAATATAACTCCTAAAATGTTTTTAAAAAAAATAAGTAAAATAATTTAAATTTCCTAATTGTACATTACACAGACTTGTTTTCAACACCATATGACAATATAACAATATTTTAGTCTTGGTAAAATCGACAGTCGTTATTAACAATAAAAATGATGTGCTTGATACATGGATACGTCAAACTTAACATGATTATTTTGGATCAATAACAGTTTGCAATTATTGCACTTCACCCAGCACGATTAATATACATAATGTGCACATAGGAATGTAGTCAATAAAAAAATCCGCTTGTTGCCCAACTAGGGTACTTTATCGGCGGTCGTGTAACAGTGTTTGTTCGGTTTTAGGTAGGCGTTTTCATGTTGTACGCTCTGAGAACTTGTTCGACATTTGGCCAAGCACAGTTCAAAATGATTATTGATCACCGAAAACAGCACACGGAATGTCTCCGAAGCCTTACCCAGCACGGTTTGTAATAATTTTCTCTATAATCGGATACACAAAAACGATTTTCATCAACTATTTATTTTAAAAGATTTTAAATTTTATCATGCCAGGTAAGTATGACATGGACATGATTGTGATTTTAATATTAGCAGGACTAACCTTATTTGGGTTGAGGCAACACGACACACATTGTTCATACAGTACACAACAGCCATCCGCGTTGCATGTATCACATACATAACGTTTTTCAGTAGTTCCGCAGCAGTTGTTTGCTAGGAGATTGTCTCTTTGACATATATAACCTGTTATCAGAACATATTTAATTACAATATAAGGTACATGACTGTTAGTTGGCATTGCTATTTTAAATTATTATTACAAAAGTTTCTGGTAAATTGAAAACACCTATGAAAACAATAACAATTATTTTTTACATTGGTTTGGTATTTAATTACTGTGGTATTTATTAACTAATGCGTTAAAATGAGAGCGTAGTTATACGTCCATTTTGAGGTAATGAATTTTTGAACAAAAATTAGATTATTTTTAGATGTTATTTTAAATTTCTAAAAACCATTTAAAATTTTTCTAAAGTTATACCTAAAATGTCTTTTATTTGTATGAAAAACTTTTACATTTCAATATTTTTATTTTTTTAGAACGGGAGTGCTAATAAAGTTTCACATTGACAGGAAATTTGAGAATATCCTATCTACTTGCACAAGTAATACTCTCAAAACAGTAACCAACCCAATGTACAAAAAAAGAATCATACTCAAATAAAAGAATACCTATGTTTTATATTTCTTTATTTTTTTACTAAAAACATATCCCAACAACCAAACACAAGACAGATTATTCAAAACAAGTTTGCTGTGTTTAAATATACAAGTTATTTATCTTCAGTGATTGAATAATTTACATTTTTCAAAAGGATTGATTGTATTGTAAAAATTCCAAGGCACTTCCTAAGATAAATGTAAGGTAAACAAATCAAGTCAAATATCCAGAAAATGTACATACAGCTGCTATCTACAGAAATAAATACATACAATTAAATAAAATCAAGTAAGAAGTGATAAATGGTTTTGTTTTTACATTTTAGGAAAATTGAAAACTATTGTTTACCTATATTCCAAATGGCTATTATATTATGATTGAATTAAATCTATTTACATGCATGTACCTACATGGCTACATATATTATGGTGTAATTGCTTATACATCCTAATCCTTCATTATATTACGTAGAAATTAATATTTAATTACAAAACATGAAAATATACCTTATCTGAATTTTGTATATTATAATTTATTATTAATCAATTATTACAATCCAGCTTTTACACAGCATTATATTCAATATTGTAATCTATTAAAATGGATTACATGCACAATGCACATTCATCAGGTAAGGTTATCAATAGGTTATGTTATCTCACATTTGAGGTACATTAATTTTTACATGATATGTCTATTAAAATTCTAGTTAGGTATTATAAACTTACGTACAAGATATAATAGTACAAATTAATATTTATTACAATGCTAATACATTTATGATAGAAGATTATTTTCAAAATCCAACCATACCTAGCCAAGATGTATTAATTTTTAGATTATTAGTTAGTAGGTACTCATTAGTCATTGTACATTGAAGATTTCTCATAAATTTTGAAATAATACTATTAATCCATTGTTTTGGGTAAAAGTAAATTCCAGAATGGTAGTATAAATTTTAAATTAAAAATTAAAGGTAAAGCACACACTAACTAAGGTATAATTTGAAAGTATACAACTATTATTATAAAACATTTGTTACCTATATATTGTACAAATGGTTACACAGTTAATTTCATATTAATAAAAAATGTAATATTAGGGTCATTCAAATTACTTGTGTATGATTAATGGGGAAAGTTAATAAACAACATCAAAAGGTAAGTTAATTAATTAAAAGACACTTGTTTGCCATATAATATGTTGCTACCTATTTATTTATAAAATTAATAAAATCGATTAAAATCAATTATAAAAAAATTAGACTTAAAAAATACTTTTGTTTATATTTTCATCTTGAAGATTCCAAGTTCAATTGTTATAGTTAACTAAAAAATTTCTAAAAAAAATATAAGAAAACCTATTACAATTATGCTCTTTTTAAATTATTCTAAATCCTATTATATTTTTAATATAATAAGTGTAACATTATGCAGAGAATGGTTATTATCTTACAAAAGAATATTGTAAGTATTTAATATAATATTATATATACCTGTATTAATTAATTTATACAATATGCCAATATTTTAATATAATTATAGCTGGCGCACCTACGAGCGATTACACAAGCTTAACATTTTTAGATCTAATTAAACAAATAATTTGTATTTTGTTAAACCAAAGATTACAACATTATTAATTGAGAAAAATTATCTATCAAAGTAATTGACAAATGACCATGCTGTAATGAGTTGTATTCACTATGGTCTATAATGTATTTGAGCTTAACTCCAAAAATGATAATTACCTCTGTCATCTGCTATATATTCTCTGCCTTGAACAGTATTCCGACAACTTTGAAGTGATGAGTTGTTCAAATCGACTTCGGCTGACATCCAAACGAAAGCACTGTGATCCAATTTTCTTGGAACACGCCATGTGTCTGTACGCCTGGGTGACTAAAAGTATGATAAATTGAGTTGTAAATTTTTCTACAGAACCTAAATCTTAGATTAAAACTAAAATCAACTAATATTGTTGAGTTACTGTACTTACAATCAATAAGAAACTGACAATACAGTATGTTAATGAGCAGCCGAAAATCACTGACAGCACGATTTTTCGTCTAATGAAACTGAATAAAAAAGCTCTCCACATGACAGGCAATTGGCACCTGGCATTTTCAGTATCTAAATATTAAATAAAAATAAACTTAACTGTTGAGATCCACTACAATAAAATTGTAATCATAGCTGAGACGTAGGGCAAAAAGAACACAATAAATATCTATTACAGTAAGACATTAATTTTTTTAAATAGTATATATAGTATCGACAAACTACATTAAATTTAAGTTTGAAAAATTGTATTCGAAAAACTCTCAATATATTTTAATACAAGTATAATATATAGTTTTATAATTATTTAGAATATTGATAGTTTTAATGAAGATATTGAGTGAAATTGCACAGTGAATTGTTATCAATTATACAACTTTATAAGATAACATGGCCGGCTTAGTGATAAGTATGATTTGATAATAATTGATAATAACATTATGATTGTACTATTGTAGATTATAAAGTTCAAGAGTTCACTTTCAGATATTTGACATGACATTATTTTCTGTACAGTATACACAAACACAATAGTCACCTTACTACCTATTATACTTGTCTATGCTAGTCACTACAGTCTACAACACCGACACGGTGACATAAAATTATTATTTACTAAATTGTTGTCAGTTTCTGTTGTCCACTACTCAGTTGAGAGTTTGTGAGGTGTCGCAGTCGCAAAACGTGGTTTATCTTTAATGGCACCTATTTTTATATTAATTATCAATATCGTGATCGTGATAGATTTAAAATAATAATTAATGATCTACTCCCTTCCTAAGATTAATTTGAATTATTAGAGTGCAATCAGAAAGAAGTTATTCGACTATGGAAATATTCTAATTAGTTATTATTTGATTACCTACGTTTTTTAAACGTGTAGATACCTAACTAATAAGTATGGAGGAACCTAAACAGATATCCAAGAAACAGGTAGGTACCTACCTATTATTTATTAAGTTAGTTATATGGGTAGAAATATTTTTTCTTGTCTAATATATTTTAAATCTATATAGGTACACCTACTATAATAACTTCTTACTTAAAACTGTACTTCACTACTGTGTATTTTTTCCGGCGACGTACATCAACATTTTGTGATGTTCTGCACATTAATTTCAAGGTGTTTATTCCAATTCGTTTCGTAAATGTTACTCTCGGATAGGTAATTTTTGTAAATACCTAGATCAAATGTATTTATAGATTAACTGTTATAAAATTTGCCGCTATATTGCTAGTTTTAGTTATTTACCTACTTAAATCTTCTAACTCTATACCTACCTACCTACCTACCTATATTATTAATTATTGTCTATAAGTAAAAATTAATTATAAATTAATTGTTCGTAAATGGAGGTCCATAGATAAGTATTTAAATAATATGATTTGTGTTTTTCTTCATTTAAATTAATTTTTTGTACCTATTGGCATCTACCTGGGTAGGTTAATTTCGTAATTCAAAGTAGTCGTTTTATTACAAATTTTTAAACATGGGTAAATAGGTTGGTATACCTATAAATGTATACCTATTAGCTCAACATAATACATTTTAGATTCTGTGCAGAGTGATGAATGTATTTATTTTTCAATGATGGGTTTTTTTATGTGTTTATTTCATATACACGACAAGTAATTAAAATTATGCTTTGATTTTCAACTTTGAGGGTGGTTTCTGAAAGGATATTGAATCTAATCGATTCTTTTTAGAGTTGAAAATTTAATTCCCATTATTTATCAAAAGCATCGAGTAAAACAAAACAAACATTTTGGAAAAACCAAAATTTATACTCAATTACTCAAAACTAGTTTTTGATAAAATCGCTTTTGTTCTTTTGATGTAGGTAACTTAAAAATGAATTATCATAAATTAGAGATTTTAATAACATTTTCAAAATACTTTGACATGTTTAATGATATTTACCCCTATATTTACAATCATGTGATTTTTTTCCGCCTGTCATCAACATTTGGGGTAGCTTAAATGCTCCGATTTTTCACATCAGCATCTTTCCTAATAGTTAATCTAGTTTATGCGTTCGTGAGGTCAAAATTCCCAGTAGTTTTTCAAACTTCGGGAAAAATGGGAATTTAGGTATACCTATATATGCAGGGTTCCAACAAGTATGCTCATCCTACTTTTTTTTATTTTATAATGAAGTTTTTCAAAATCTGATTTTTGGAATATTTAAATACACTCAAAGACCATATTTTAATATTCTTGAGAATTTTCGTACCACTTAAGGAGTGTCCCGTGGCGATACAAACTTTTGTTTTTCAAATGGGAACCCCACTTTTTTACTGTAAATTATTTGGCGGATAATTTTCTTAAGAATTTTGATATATTGAAATCAAAATTCGAACTAGTAGTTTTCTAGTTATTCCACATTTTGTGCTAAGGATAATATAGTTTATAATAGGGAAGAAGGATAACATGCTTATAGTATACGTTGTTATCTATAGTCTATACACATAATATAAAATAATACGTCATTTTATATTTTTTTAGTCAAACACTTAGGTAAATAGCGAGTAAAATCCTTCTTGATTTATTTAGTTATTATTCTTATTCCATGTGTATAACTGTATAAGCATATCAGTATTATGGACTATTATCCTTAGTACAAATTGTCCAATAATTCAGAAACCACTCGTTCGAATTTTGATTTCGATGCATCGAAATTCTCAAAAAAACTATTCACTTAATAATTTAAAGAAAAAAAGTGGGGTTCTCATTTGAAAAACAAAGGTTCGTATCGACATATGACACTCCTTAAGTGGCACAAAAAATCTCAAGAATATGAAAATATGGTCTTTGGGTAGGTATATTTAGAGATTACCAAAATCAGATTTTGAAAAACTTCTTTATTAAAGAAAAAAAGGGGGGTGAGCATACTTGTTGGATCTCCCTATACATATTATTATATGAATTTATATACTCAATGATATTTACAAAAGCAATTTTTTGGACCACAATGAATTTCACCTACTGTAGTACTGCGTCTAATATCATAAAATATACCCACTTAGTAATATTATATGCTGACAGACTGTCTTCGCTCAGAATTGCTTTTTGTATAAAATTATTTATCATTGAATTTAATTAATATAACATGTCCGATGTCCATTACAATGACATACTCGGCAACCACTGATCAGTAGATCAGTGCCCACCTCTTTTCTTTAAATTTCGATATAATTCTTAGTAAGTTGTTCATAAACTATTTAAAAAATGTCAAAAGCGTTTAAATTCAGCATTTGTAAAAAAAACGTCGAGATCATGAAAATGTTGCAAATTATTTGTAGTTAGAAATTGATAAATGTCTTTGTGTATCTATGAATCTGTTCAAGATTCTTTATAAATGTTTCGAAAATGCGCATACTTTTTTATGAACGTTTGATGTTCAAATTTGTATGACTGTAGTATATTCTCGCGTAAAACAACGATTTCTCATCGAATGGTTATATTATCATTTTTTTTTTTTTTAATTAAGAAAAAGCCTAATAATAATAATAATAACGTATAATGATAACTTAAATTAGATTGTACAGTTCAGTATCTTTCAAAAATAAAATTATATTTTGGATGGATTTTTCGTCAGGGCCTATTATCATTTTATATATATGATAATACTTTAAAAAATATTTTATTCATTTTCAGGTAATTATTGGGATAAACAATTTTCAATTTATTTTAGTTTTCAATCTAAAAATGTCGATAAAAAATTTTTTGCTATGTCAAAAAGATTGAAATTAAACACAACGTTCCTCGTAGTTGTTATTACTGAAATTTAAAAATATTAATGATACATATTGTGTATATATACATTTGAATATAAAATGTTGACAAAATTAATCAATATCACAAGAATTTTCAAAATATTTTGTAATTTGAAATTTATAAAATGTTAAATTTTTATACCTAAGGGTTGAAAATGTAAAACAAGGCTTTTGTCATTCTACTGTAGTTCTATATTACTAATGTCTAACAGTAAAATCAATTAATTTAATAGCAATAATTTATAATATCATAAAAATACAAAATATACGTAGTAGTTCTATTGACTGACAGACCGGCTTCACTCAGATATACGATTTTATACTGTCCATTGAATTCAAATTTAATACATCCATTACAGTGACCCACGCGATACTTACTATGTATCAGAGTGATATCCACATCATGTCCACCTTTTTTTATTAAATAATTATGTGTGTAGCTTAATAGTATTTTCACTATTCAATGATTTTTTTTTTTTAATTTTAGTATATTGGATAAGATAACAATTATTGATAATTAGGTAGGCGCAGAATAATATTTGCGTATCAAAAATAATTTTGTGAATTATAATTTCAATTAAGTTTAATCATAATTATATTTTATTCATCTTGGATATCTCTCTTTTTCTACGAGAAGTACTTATATTTGTGACAGACATTTGTGATGATGAAATAACTAATAAGACTAATGTATAATATAAAATTAGGAAGACTCTGATTTGGTAATATAATGGTTAATATAAAAATTATAAGGGAAAATGATTGACATTTAGTTTTGAATCAAAATGAGTTATTTAAAATATTTTCTGTGTAAGTGGTCGAGAGGACATTTAAAATGCATTTTTTGTTTATTTATTTGCATGGGAAGAGGTATCATCCAACTAGTGTATTGGTGTAATCCTGTGCTCTCATAATACTATTATGTCTACTAATATATTAAAATACATTAGAAAACAATAATACAATAATAAACGACATGAACACAATAAAAAAAATCACATTTTAGTGATGATTTAAATAATTGTGAGTAATAATACTAATGCTGGGCAATGGGCATTACCGAGTCAAAATGTTTAAGTTAATTTAATTTCAACTTTTTAACTTAATTATAAACTTTTGGGTTTCCATTAATTTAACTTAAATGTTTTTAATTTAAGTGAAATCAACAAATTCAGTTTCAATTTTATTTATTTTATTTTATTTTATTACATCTCAGTCGATTTTTTTTCATGTCAAAAAATAATTCGGTTATTTGTGACGAATAACATCAATAAAGTACTAAATATTATTACTGTGTTAACTGCACTACTTATATAGTTTCGAATTGGTAAAAAAAGTATGTAGTCAGTAACGCATGCACTGTTATAAACAAAGAATAATAATCTTTTTCTTAACATAATAAGATTTAAGAAAAAAAATTGTGTATTAACTTTTAACATTTTCTTATAAGTCCACATTAACTTAGCTGAGTTAAAAAATAATCATTAACTTAACTTACTTTGGATATAACCAGAGTAGAAACTATTAATTCGTCTTTCAGTATACATAATATAGTACCTATCTGTGTTTCAATGTACAAAATTTTATGTTGATTCAAGTCGTTTGATGAGATCCTAAATTAGTGAGATTAGCTTTACATTGTAACCTCGGTTACACCTTCTATGTAGTTCCAGAGATAACAAAGTACAGTTTAAAGTGAGGATACATAACGGGTTTATTTATATATTAATTTTATAATACCTATAATTGTGGCTACTATTTAATGTAATAGCTGCAATTTACAATAATACCGTGGACAAATTTAAGACTTGTAGTGATTAGATTATTATAATGTTCCTAATTTCGATCCATACGGTTTTTATTATTAATCATGTTCGATTTAATTTGTCTGGCATTATTCAACAATTAAATCTTGAGTGGTACATATAATTATTCTTAGTTAGGTAGTATGAATCAGTTATAATAACGAAATATTTATATCATATTCAGTTTGTTTTTGATCGTTCCAATGTGAGTGTCATTGTTTTAAATCGCCATAATAGGCACCAAATAAAGTGTTTGTTTATAATATTATTATTTTTTAGATTGTACATCAATTTATCAAGACAAACAGAAAACTAATTGGAAATATGAACAGCAGGTACGTTTGTATTAGTTTTATTTACGATCAGTGCATAATATATTTACTATTAGCCTATGAGCCTGTAAAGGTATATTTATATTATGAATATATACCTTTTTTTCTTCCGTTTTTCCACTTACAGCAGAGAAGGCTCTGTTTGAATAATATTACTACTCCTCTGCTGCTATCGTATATTGATAAATACAATTAATTTATAAATTCACACAATTTATAACATACAATGAATTATAAACCTAGTTCTGCGTAATACATTACACACATAACATTAGATTTACATTAATGCCAACTATTCGAGTGATAATATGAATTTGTAAAAATAACGAAAATACAATTATATCTGTAATATACCCATTTGTGCAACAACTAATAAGACACAACGAGATTTGTGTTCGAGACTGTGTTTGAGACCCACCCTAGTATTACATTTTTCGATGGTCAACATAAGTGCTAAGGCGAGATAAAATAAAAAAAGTACCTAGTATCATATATAAGAGCAAAAATACCAGGTACTTGTGTGTTTTTTCTAGTTGTTAAATTTAGAAAGGGTTTTGTTTAAAGACAAACGTTCAATCTCACTCAACAATTATCATTATTTTATATCATATTTCATTAATCACAAATTATCATTATGTATAAGTTTATACTTTGTATTATTATATAAGTTAATGTTATTTATAATTTTACTTAATATTGGTTATTAACAATTTATGGTCGTATGTATAACTTCATAGTTAATAATAAATGTCACATTATAATTTATAATATGATTTTTGTGATTGCTAGGTAATTCTACGATAGATTATTTGTAATTTGTGTTGCATCTTTAAGTCATTCGTAAAACCAAAACTCACAATTCATATGTTAAATATTAATGATAAGCACGGTCCAGGATAAAAATTAATACAAGTATATTTTCTTACAGGGCTATAAGATAATATTTTATTACGTTTTTAATTATTTAAATTTGTTTATGATTTTTTTCATTATAATTAATTTTTTTTAGCTAACCTACTAGTGTATAGTGACTTGCTTTATGTTATATTATTATGAATTTGAGATAACTTACTTATATAAGTTATGGACTTGGTTTTAACAGTAATATACTAACTTATACCTACCATTTGAATATAAATAAACTTGTGTACTTACAATAGTGTTAATATATTGTTATGTTAAATGTATACAGTATACTGTAGTTAAACTTACTGTTCATGAACAAGTGGGTCTTACAGTAAGAAGTGAGAAGTAGGTATTCAAGTATAGAAAAATATGAGAAAAATAATTAATTGTTTCCCCCCTAAAATTTAAAATCGTGTCGAACGTGGTTTTACATAATTTATTATATATTTAATAACTACACCTAAACCATAAAATGTATATTATTTTGTTTTTTCAGATTACAATCGAAGCGTAACCTAATAGGACTAGCGGTATTGGGCACCGTAGTATTGTTTTTTTTCATATTTTCGCTACATCATGTCCACAATGATCACAACAGTATTCCCGACCCAGAATCCCCGATTCCACCATCAAGTATGCCGATGGGTTTGTACAACAGGGTCGGTGTTGTATCCAACGGGGGACCTTGCGCACAAATCGGAGTGTAATAATTAAATTATTATATCAATAAAATATATTTAATGAACTAACAAAAAAATCAAAACATTTAAAGGAAATGTTATTAAAACATTAAGTACATGACTATACAATTAAAATAATAAGATTTAGTTTTTCTACCCTCGATTGATAAATTACCTTCCGTGCCCATGATACCTTTGTTAATATTGACTTTCACAAATAATCACAAAACTTATTTAAATAAAAGGTAATGTATGACTCATGTAATGAAAATAAACGTCAATATATTTAATTCAATTCCCAGACATTAAAGTGATAATAATATTTTAGTAATTCGACATTATTATTGTTTTGCAAAGGGACGTAATGGCGAGAGGAGGAAATGCCGTTGATGCAGCAGTAGCTACAATGTTGTGCGATGGTGCTTTGTGTCCAGAGTACATGGGTATTGGTGGAGGATTTATAATGAGTATTTATAACGCGACGACCAAAAAAGTGATGACGATCGACGCGCGTGAAACAGCTCCTGCTGCGGCGACTACGTCAATGTTCGTAGACGATCCTTTGAAATCTATATACGGTACTTACTAGTTACTAGTTACTACATACATATTCAATAAACCATTTGAAAAAACCTTTGTCTGCTTGTCATTGTCACAACTATAGCTAGATAAATTATTGAGAGTCGTTGAAATTATGTAGTACCATTTATTAAGGTATTAATTAACCATTTGAAGTGTAAACTCGTCTCTGATTTTGTGCATTTAAGGTGTTGTATACGTTAACAGGGTAAAAATTGTTTTTATATTTAAGAACCATTTAAGTTTATTCAGAGGACACAATATGGAGAAAAAACCGATTATTTTCAAAAAATATTTTGGTTTCAAAATAATAGTTCTGTCATTGTTAATTGTTAAACATTAGTAATTCATGTTTATTCCAAGTAAGCATTCATTAATTTACGTTCCAAAGAACAAAGTAAAACCTTTAAATCCTTTAAATTCTTTTTAGAAATAATAAATCATAATAATCATAATTTGAAAAATGTTATAGTTGTACCCAGTTTCTACAATTTTTAAATCTTATCAAATTATAGTATTCACAGTAAAATGTAATGAATCAAGAGTCATTGAGATTCAGAAATTTCTATAAAAATAACGAAAAAATCATTTTTTAAATCTAGGAGGAATGGCGGTTGCAGTTCCAGGAGAACTCAAAGGCTATTCGACAATTTATAATTTATACGGTGGTGGCGTTTCGTGGGAATCGTTATTTGAACCAACTATTAAATTGTGTGAAGAAGGCATGATGATCAGTAAACGACTAGCACTCAACTTAAATAATCACGAAGACTTGATAAAAAATGACTTGCTGCTCAGGTATAAAACGACATTAAGTATTTAAATGAACATTAAAACAATATAGATTAAATCCTATAATTTATTCGTGTACACATATAATTTTTGTCATAGAATTTATATAATTTAAAAAGATAAATAAAAGCACTGTATATCATTTTGCAGAGAAGCTTTTTTTAATGAAAAAACAGGACACGTGAAAACCGCTGGGGAACAGTATAATTTTCCAAAGTTAGCAGAAACATTGAAAATTATAGCAAAAGAAGGTGCAGATGCCATGTACAATGGTTCGTTAACATCTAAATTATTGGAAGATTTAAAAGAAGTGAATGGGATAATCACAAAAGAAGATTTAGCCAATTATACGTAAGTAACTTATTGTATGCATTTAAAAAAAATACGTTAGGCTGAGTTCATTTTTGCCAAAAACATTGCATTTCAAAAATTACATTGTGTGTTTAAAATATATTTATATACCTACGTTAAACATTTTGAGAACCCAAGAGGCCAAGAATGGTTTAAAAATAGATTTTAATTTAAAAAAAAAAATTTAAATCGTTATATTATAATCTAATTTTGACAAAATGTTAACTTCAAATTTCTATAAAAAAAAAAACTGTGCACATTCTTATATTTTTCTTTATATTTTTTTGTACAATATGAACTATGTATGAAAAATATTATGTTGAATTTTTAATTCTTAGCTATAAAAATTGAACATTTTATAAATGTTTACTACAAATTTGAACTTCATAAAATGTGTGCCTTCAATATAAAAATGCTTTTATTAGTTATTCGTAAAACTTTCAATTAGTAATAAGTTGATTTTGATTTTGATTTTTTTTTCGTCATAAAATGAATTATCTTAATTTTATGTTTAAAAATAAAAAAATACTTTAATTTATATTATTTTATAACATTTGTATGTACCTATGTAGAGTTACTTTGTTTTTTCAGATTACCCAAAATAAAATTCTAGCTAGCCACTGCCAAATAGAAATTTAACCAATTTTTTTTTGTATACACATTGTACTTTTATAATTCATTATAATATTTACAAAACTAAATGTTATGTTTTTAGAATTGAAATAAAAGAGTCTTTTCCAGTAAATTTAAAAAGTGGATACACAATACATGTGGGGCCACCACCTAGTTCTGGTATCATATTGGCATACATACTCCGAATATTGGATGGGATATTGCCAGCACCTGACATTGGCTTAGACGCACATCGATTTGTGGAAGCTTTCAAGTTTGGGTTTGGAGCAAGAACCCATTTAGGAGATCATAAATTTGTTGATGTGTCTCAAGTAATAAATTAAATTTCTAATGTTTTTTTATTTTTTATATTATCAATACTTGAATGAATTTACTTATTTAGATTTATGATAAAGTAAAATCAGATAGTTACATCAATAGTATTCAAAATAATATATCTGATAGTTTTACTTCATCAGATCCAAGATACTATGGAGCTGATTACGATATGCCAGAGAATCACGGAACTGCTAACATTGTTGTAACGGATTCAGCGGGCAATACTGTTGTAGCTACAAGTACATTAAACACTTAGTAAGTATTTAAGTATTTTTTTACATTTATAATTGATGTAAGTTATTTTATTTAGCAATGTACCTACCGATTTCATTTTTATTTCAGCTTTGGTTGTGGTTTCATGTCTCCTAGTACTGGTATACTTTTAAATAATGAAATGGATGATTTCTCTACTCCTGGAGTCATTAACTATTATGGTATTCCATCTTCACCTGCCAATTTCATTGAACCCGGCAAGCGACCAATGTCTTCAATGTGTCCAACTATATTCACTGATAGAAATGGTGACTTCGTTCTCGGAGTGGGAGCTGCAGGAGGATCTAAAATCACTCTTGCTACTGCTTATGTATGAATTTTTTTTCTAAATGTATAAAGTTTTAATTTTTTAAATTAATTTCAAAGTATTCTAGTAAATATGAAATTATATCTTATTTAGCTTCTAAATTTAAATAGTTGTAGAAATGCAAGTAGGAATTTACATAGGTAGAGTAATTGAGTAATTTGAGTAATTTTCTATAGTTATTTATACCTAATAGACATAACAAACAAACTTAACTATTGCTACATAATATTTTTTTTAAGTAACCTATTTAGGCGTTTATCAAATTTATCACTCTAAGTAATTATATCAAAATTAACTTTTATCAGTACTAGTTATGTTTTACAAATAAAATGCCTAGTTTGTCATGACATTTTCAGATGTCTTAAATTCCCTTCAAAACCCTGTATCTGAAGGTACAGCAAGGATATTCAATTAATTTATATAAATATATTTTTACAAACTTAAGTTAATTAAAAATGTGTTGGGTTTATTAAAAATGGAAATGGAACTAATTTAATTAATTATCTATGAGATTCAAAAAATTCTTCAAATGTTTTAAAACTGTATAATATTTAAAAAATGTTTGCTGTTTTTAGGTGTCTGCTCTCAAGTTATGGTACAATCAAACATTAAAAGAAGTGATAGACAAACCCAGAATTTACCACCAACTTATACCTATGGAAGTGCAATATGAATATGGAACAACTACGGTATGAGAGAAATGAGATTTTATTTTACTACTTTATTCATAAATCATAATACTAGTTCAATTTTAGCTATAAGTCCATTGCATATTTTCAGGATATAGTACGGAAACTTATGGATATTGGTCATCCAGTCCTTAGGTTGGATAATGGAGCATCAGCCGTTACAGCCATAGCTAAAACTTCTTCAGGGAGGTTTGAAGCTATGCCAGATTTTAGGCGGCCAGGAAATTCATCTGGAAATTAATACAATATTATGTTTTATATTGATTGAATTTTATTAACTACCTATTTGTTGTAAAAAGTACCTTGTATGTTCCTAAATTATTATTATACCTAACCAAAAATTACTATGATCTAGCTTTTTGAAATTTTGTTGTACGATTAAAAATATTTATTGATGTATTTTTACTGTGCAATTTATATTAAACTAAATTTCTTATTTTAATTACTTATTTTTATGAAATATTTATATATACAGTGGTGTAAAGTTTTTATGTTAGTGCATACTACTTGAATAAAGACAATAAAGACATAAAAAAGAGTTGGTTTTGCGATTTGAACTAGTAATTTCTCAAGAAATATAAATAGAAGCATTCGTTACTACTACATACTTAAGGTAATTTATAGCCACCATATTTACATGTGACTTTTGGATATTTGTTGTTATACGTTATATGTCAATTTTTTAAATTTTACTCAGTATAATAATTGTATCGTATATAATTTATGTTATAAGTGGTATTTATTTCTCAAAGCAGTGGCGGTCAAATGATTTTGTCATGATTGTGGGAGGGATGCAACTTTTTAACATACACTATTTGATTATCAAAGTTAAATGTTTGGTTATACCCACGGTTATCTACTAGGAAGGAGTAGATAACCGTGGTTATACCTAATGGCTAATACCAATTTTGTAAATTATAATAAGTTAAAAATTGTTCACATAAATAAATCCATTGAATTTTTTGATGAGCTTTTGAAGTTCGAGTTTTGACAAAATTCATAAAAGTCACTAGAAATGTGCCAATTATTCTGAGTTAGAAATTCATACTTTATTTATATATAAGCTTCAAAAATTTAATACACGATTCTCTATATGTTTTCCTATATTTAAACACAGTTTATCAGAAACTCAAATTCATTTTTTTATATATTCACTCGGTTTCTCGTGGAACGATTTTATTATTTTCTTGTAAATCAAAAACAAAAAATTGTAGGTACTTAAGATTTAGTATATATTTTTATTTTATCATTTTCAAATTATTTTGACTCGTTTTGAGCTGTTTATAGACGTTTACAAATTTTCAATTTTTTTAGTTTTTTTTTTCTATAAATGTCAATAAAATGTTATTCGTAAAAAGCTTGACAATTTGAACCATTTCTGCTGATATATTGTTGCAATTGCAATTGAAAATTATTAAAAATACATAGTTATAACTTTTTTTATAAGCATTTAAAGTTCACATTTTGACAACATTTATAAAATTGAAAATTTACCAATTATTTTGAAGTTAAAAATGTATGAAAGTTCAACTTTTATAGCTAAGGATTGAAAATTTAAATTAAAGTTCCTCGTAAGTATTTCATTCTGCAACCGAAAAATCTAAAAAAATTTTTTGTTTAGTTATTCAGTTAAAATTTGGACGAAATTACATATTAAATAACCAAGAATAACAATTTTAGTTATATTGTTGTAATTTGAAAATATTTTTGTGAGTACTTGAAACTATTAAAGAACATTATCATGTACAAATATGATAATATGCAAATAATATTCATTCAACCTACCGTCTACCATAGTAATAATAACAATATAAATAATATAAAATATCCTATTCCGACAAACCGTCTTCGCTAAGAATCGTTTTTCGTATACTATGATATTATATAATTGAGTTCAAATTTAACATTTTCCGTTACAGCGACCCATTTGTAACTTACTGTACAAAGGAGCGTCACCCACTTACCCGTTTTCTTATATTATTATTATATATATGTATTGATAAAAATACTTATCTGTGTATGCAAATTATTATTAAAAAGGTATTGTTTAAATTCTAATATAAAATATAATAATAGTAGGTACTAGGTATTTACATACAAAATAACTACCTATGCAGTATAATCTCATTTCTTACTATTTGTTTATCTCATTTTAGACTAAAGACAATCGTTTTACATTAACCCTCTCACACCAATATATTATAGCCTATAGGTAAATAGATAATTTTAACTTTTATTTTTTTTTCATCTTAGTTTATATAAATATAGGGACAAAGTAGATAGTTGTCATTAGTCATAACTAATAATTGTAAAAAACAAAAATGAACTTTATGGCATTCAATTTGAATTTTAGTACTTATTTCTGTAAAAAACTACATTTAAATACATTGATTTTTCACGGAAATAGGTACTAAGGGTGATAATGGATTTTTGGGACTTAAGTACCTTTCTACTGAATTTTGATTTTTAATGAAAGTCAATATTTTCAATTCCATAATCTCTGAAACAGTTGGATGTGCCTATAAAAATAAATATTTATTATTTTTTGATAACAATCTGTTGTTTTGATCAAAGTTTTGGTGATCGGATAAGTGGGCTATAGATTTTACGGGATACCTTATTTTCCTAAAAGATTCAATAGAAGTATTTTACTTCAGATTATGAAATTGAAAGTATATATTTTAATTTGATATCCAATAGTTTGTAGATAGTGTCTGGTATAGTAGGTTCACCAACTAACATCTTGAAAAAGACAATAGGTAAATAATGTTCAAGTAATATGTAGTTTACATTTTTCAAAATACATAGTAATATTGCTTATTTCAAGAATTATACTTTATATAAATAAATTATTGTTGTCATTGTCAATATAAATATATAATACTTTAGTAAATTATTAAGGTTAAAACTGTGGTATTATTGATTTTTTTATTTTTAAATTTAGATATAGTTAATTACACGGTGGTTACTGGTTTGTATCGATTAATAAACCGAGGGTAAACTTTCTACACAAATACTAATTTAAAAAGTAGGCATTACAAATTGGTCCTTAATTGATTATTTAAACATTAAAATCATTATTGATAGGTACCTGCTTACGAAATATAATAATCTTTATATTTCATTTAGAATAACTTAAACATTTTGTCAAAAAAAGACAGCCTAAAAACCATCTGAATTTTAAATCTATGTATTAAATTGTTATATTGAGTGGGTCGTAGTTATAAGGCATTGATTTTATAATAGACAATTAATTATGAATTATTGAAAATCAATGGTATGAGTAAATATTTTGTCAAAATAAAAGTTTAAGTTAAACACTTTATACGATATAATGAAAAACCTAAGTATACTTAACCCATAATCGTTATTAATTATTTTTACTTCAGGAATGAAATATGTAGGCAGTAAATAATATATGTATAATTATTAATTATTAATTACTATACGTGTAAAACGTCACCATGTATACCTAACTTACTGTGGATAAATGCCAACAAGAACAGATGTTTTTATTGTTACGTTTTGTGTTGGGAATTTCATCTGTCCAAACCTATATTGATAAATGTAATATATATATATGTATACAATGACACTGCTTATACATACGTACTTGAGTATCTACTAATCTATTCGCTGTTTATTCTCACTTCTAGTTGTATAAAAATTCAAGGACGTTTACTGTCATAACTTTTTGGTCATCACTGAACGTAAAACCTGCCTGTCGACGCGCTCTCTCTTCGTTCCAGTGTTGTGTATGTTCCTACCTATTTGGCGAGTTATATTTTAATCAGCAGTACGAAATAGAATGTGATGGCATTACTACTTACGTAGTTCGTGGTGGCTTACTAAAAATTATATTTCTTTGATTTTTTTTTTTTTCGTGAGTGTTATTAATTATGTACGTACATTTTTTCTATGCAATATAATAAGCAAATTGGACAAATAAATTAAAGGTACCAAAAATGTAATGTAAAATATTACCTTTCCGGCTATTATAGCTATATTATAATACTTATGTTTATTCTAAGCTAACTTGAAATTTTAATACTATTGAATGAAAAATAGTCTATGAATATACAATTCATTAAACTTAGTTGTTCCTATCTACTTTTATATTTTCAACTTAAACGTATGTATATAATATACTACTTTTAAGATTTCAACTACATTTTTTGGAGGTTTATACAAAAAATATATTTTTATGTCAAATAAACCGTACCTATGACGATTAAGTTTGCGTGATCGTAGCAATTATTTTATACAAAGCTTTTTAACTGTTATATAGAAGGTCAGTTTCAATGCAATAAAAATATATAACAGCTAGAATAATATATAATGTAACATAAAGTGTACTAACAAATTGTATGTGTGTAATGCACAGTATTAAGGCATCCGAATGAGTTTATATGCGTATAATGTATTTGTATAAGTTCGTTATAGCATATTTGCAAAAAATTCAAAACGTTATTTCATTTTAGTACCTATAGTGTTGACAAAAATAAATAACTAACTAGGTAATTATTTTGAAGTTTTAAAAAAAAATGTAACTTTTTAGTTACATTAGTTTATACAATAAAATCATTTTATAGAGTAGATTTTGAGTTAATTAATTTGTCTTCTATATATAATTCTTTTTTTCACACAAAATCATTATGTTACATTTATACCTAGGTACCCAAAGTTTTGAGCACCATACATTTCCTATAATTTATGTTAAATTAAAAATGTTTGCGGATGTGTATAATTTGAATTATAACAGTTTATTACCCGATGCAGATTTATTGTGTCTATTGTGCAGTGCGATGGTGATGGTAATCTGCTGATGAGTTTTTTTATTTTTTACCATTGAACGTAGTTGCAAAATGACATAATAGAGTATGAACCTATTTTTATTTTTAGATTCGTACGTTATTTTAAAGAATTTTTCGTTATTTTAGAGAGATAATATTATGTACCAATCGTATGCACCTTTATAAGATAATAATACTAATAATAATAATTCTACACAATCCTAACTATGAACGTATCTGTTTTGACATTTAAAACATATTATACGGACACTTTAAAGGACATATTTTCAATTCAAAGTTTAAACTAAAATTTTAAGTTTATGCACATTAACTGAATTATTTGACTAGATTAATACAGTTTTATGCACCTAAGTAGGTATTAAAACGCTTAACTAAATTATCATGTGAGCATAATAAAGTGAACAATTAATTATTTCTAGAAAAGCCATGAGTTTCATCAGTTTCTTAAACTATTACTAAGTACTAAAGCTAGTTGTTAGAAGATGTGTTCAAGTTTTTATTTATATCTTATACATGATAATACATAAATAAATATTACATTTATCCATTTTCTCGAGTACTGACTGTTTGAAGCTGAAGTGTTTGGAAAAAATGTGTTCATCACTTTTTATTTTATGAACGTCACATGGTTTAAAATTAAATTCCTTTTCTAAAATTTATTTTTAATATTATAATTGTTTGTCAAAAATTGTATTGCGTTGGCATTTTGTCTACATGGGTACATGGTGGTGGCTTCAACAAATTAATTTTATAGAATGTTTTAAGATTTTTTAAAAACATTTTTCAATTTTATCGAACTTTATTCAATGCGGGTAACGGATTAATAAAAACATTAATAAGGCAATTTGTCTGTAGTTAAAAAAAAATGTCATAAATTATATACTTATCAATATGGTTTTTTTTATTTACTGGCGTCTATAGCAAGGTACATATTTAATCGATCCAAATTTAAAACTTGTACTCATAATATATAATTAAAAATAATAATTTTGTATTTATTGTGTGTATGTTAAGACTTATGTAGTGACATTTAATATTTAATTTTTTTTTAGACATTTTTAAATTTTTAATAAGTAATTGGGATGACTGTATTATGCAATTTAATATAATTCAATAAGTACATCCATTGTGGATGATTTAAAATTTTGATTTGTCATTCATTACATTGGTAAACGTGGGCATCACTGAATTATCGAGTAAGATCACCTTTCTCTTATTTTTAAATGCAATTAAAATGATTAAAAATGCAATTAAAATATCAAATTATTAGTATTATGATCCATCTCATAATATGGCTTAGGTAGTTGCTAGTTTCATATTTCTATATTAGAAATGCTGGAAACTAATATAATGGAAACTAATAATATTACGTTTCATAAAATAATTATGCCCATGATTAATATCTACTTCCATATAAATTGTCTTGATGACTTAACTTAATGTACAGCTTAAGTTAAAAATTTGCCCTAGACTATATTATATGTTACGCGTTCAATATACAGTTCATTATTAGAGACACTCAAACACAAAAGAAAATTTTGAAGTTAGAAATAGCGGTTTACAAAAATTATTACATAATATGTACAATATTATTCGGTAGGACGTAGGAACTTAAGAGGTATGATAAGTTATATTCATATGCGCAATATTCAAATAGTTATTCTTATATTATTAGTTATTAGTGTTTTTAAACAGCTCTAACATTTGCCCATGACTAAAAATTATGCATATAACTAGTTATGCATGTTTCTTATAGAATAACAAAACCCAATTATGTATACGTAAATATTCTAAAACTGAAGACAAATCTTATGTACGTATTTAAATAAAAAGCTACTTTTTCTTCTAGAGTTGGAAATTCGTTAATGCAATTATAAATAAACTTCAGTACCTAGCCACTGAAATCAACTTAATGATATTAAATTATAATTGTATTATTTTCTACAAATAAAGTATTAATTGCATAAATATGTTCTATTTCTTATGTTACATGTTAACAAAATGTGCTTTCAAACAACGTGTTAGGTAAAAATTAATTAAATGACTTTATGATGAAAAATAATTAAGAATTATGATCAATTGTTATTTTCGTCTCCCAATATAAAAAATATAAAAATATTATAATAAGAAGAAATAATGTCATCCCCTCGCACAAACATGACAAAATTAGGTCAGTGAAGCGAAGAAGTGACTAAAATATGTGAAAAATATGAAACGCTTAACATCTAAACTAACACTACCACAATGATCAATAAGTATATTTAGATGCATCAAAATGTAATAAAGGAGTAGAAATATTAATATTTCAATTGAAATATAAATATATTTTATTATAATTTATAATATAATATGATTGAACATTAAAGGATTGTGAAATTTAACATAATACTTACTGAATTATCAGTGAATTGCTTATAGATAAGCAATGAACGATTTTATTGACATATATTATAGTACTGTGAGAGGTGTGGCTGCGAAAGTGACGTAAAGAGACAGTTACTCATTATTATTTATATATTTAGTTTGTAAAAATGATTTGTTTACATTTTATATTATAAATACTATGGACAGGTATTAAATATAATGTCAAATGTTTATAATTATAGGTATTAGGTTAAAGCAATAATTAATGTGATATGTGTTATTTCAATTGATATTTGTTATAGAAACATTTTTTTGATTTTTGGCTAGAAATGTACAGTTACTTTTCTTCTTAGTAGACAGAACAGTCGATTTAGGAAAATCCTTTGGTTCAGTTTTAACAAATTATCACAAACACAGTTGGTATTTAATGTCTAAAAGTTAAAGATTTTTTGAAATGTATACGAATCACTTATATAATATTACCCATTTACCCAACAGATAAAACAATGCAGTAATATTATTGAATTATTTTCTATAACCGTAACATAATATTACATAAGTACAAAAACCGAACTAAATATTGGTAGGAAAGGCTGTAAAGGGAAAAAGAAATCGAAGGGTAGAACATATTTTTTTAGTATGGATACTGGACACATTATTACGTTTTATTCACAAATAAATGTATTATTGAGTCCTTTATTTAGTATAAAAAACTCAATGAATCATCGGGTCATGCGTTTAAAAATGTTTTATGTTACCTTTATCGTTAAACAGACCGTGCTACCCAATAAAATTATAAAACGTCAAGTGTAAAAATAAGGTTTCAAGTGCGAAATTACAATGTGATTGTTTGATTGTGTCATCATCTTCAATTATTTTTGTAGTAATTCGTCATGAGTTGTGGATTAGAAATAAAGCGTCGCTAATTACCTATTCTTAAGTTTCGATTTTTATTTTACGAGTAGGTAATAACTAATAACTAATGATTAATGATTACTGATTATTAGGTACAAGAAAAGGTAATTTTAATTTTTAAATACAAACTGCGCCTGTAACATAATTTGACGAATCATTTGCGGTGATTACTGATTAGATTCTTATGCAATTTTAACTTTCGTTGGGTATGCCTATTGTCATAATTACATAAACATTCTTTGAATCAATGTAGCGCTTATTCGGGTGTTTAACAACGTTCGAACTACAGCTGTAACTGACACGTAGACATCAAGTCTGAAGTGTTATAATAATATTACACTATAAATTATAATTTATAATATTATACGAATACACTCGTAAGTTTTTTTAAAAAGGACATTTTAAATTTACAGCACGATCACTGTTCATTTTACTTTTGACCGCGGTGAGGGGAACCTCTTCGATTTAATTCATCCGAAAAAAAAAAACGTAAGCCTGACACAAATTTGGTGTGTATATAACAATTAATATTGGAGCTCCATATTCATTTTTCATTCATTGTTATCGTCTAATATTTTTCAGATTACATCGGTTCATTGATTGACTCGGAACACGATACGTACATTATGGTTTTCTGCAGGTGCGTTCTAATTTTATATTTATAATTATTTGTTTATAATGTATATTACTAACTTTATAACGTGATACTGGTACATTATTGTATGGTTTATTATATAAGAAATCAGCTAGATGTAATGCGCGAGTGGAATGATAACATAATTTTATATTATTATATAATTATTTAATAATAATAATAATAATAATATTGATAAAAAAATTGTTTGCCAACCGAGAAAACTATTATTAGTTACTACATGATAATAATATTTCAGCTACTGTTCTATTACAGACCAAGTGCCGACCCCGGTTCATAATACACCGGTATTTAATACACCTACATTATTATCGTTTTTTTAGTGTTGAATAAAAATATAATATTATTATGATTCCGAACCACAATTGTCCGGTATTGCGGTCTGTTCGGTTTTACTTACATGATTACCGATTGCAGCTCGCGTTTAAGCTCCGTCGTAGTTTATTTTTGTGCGTGAAATCAAATGGATAGCGTTCGTTTAGATGGCGTTTCCGCGTCGGGAAGGACTTCGTCGGTAGACATGTCTGAAAGCACACCTATACTTGGGAGAACAAAAAAGAGACATAGGTCAGTACTTGGTTTATACATTTTGCATCTCGAATATAATAGGTACCCATAGATATCTACTAATAAAAATTTCAAAGAAAAGAAAAATAGCTTTCCGGACATACTAGTATTACTGTCATAGTTTGATTTCGTAGTGGAATCAGCGGACGTACATACCTGTATAATAATTATCCAATTAAACGTAGGTAGGTAATTTATAAAAATTTTGAATTTTCAGACTTTCAGACCACACTACAGTGACCTGCAATGTTCGTTTACCAACTGTTTTCAATCAATTACTTAAATTATTTTTTGGCATAGACGTGTAGTGCTAGTAGTACTACAATAATATCACCTATATATACGATTGCTGAAGTTTATATGATGTGCTTATGTATACGGTATACACATTACGGTGTAGATACTAGATACTCAACCAAATAAAAAAATGAAAAATTATGTACTCGAATCCCTCTATATTAATATGTTTAATGTAGATATTAGAATTTATACTATGAATTTTATTATGGTGCTGAATAATACCGAGAAAAATTTATAAGAACGTTGACAAAATCATCTCTTACCCCTTCCTCCCCTCCCCCAAGAAAAATAAAAACTTACTGTATCTACTACTAAATTATTAAAAGATTTATTAATTATTATTTATGTAGGTACCCGTACCTGAGTACCTAAGTACATTGTATTTTACACTGTCTGTAGATTATAATTTGCGCGTATTATGTATATAAATATATAATAATAATATGAGGTACTACAACTGCCAGGAAACACTCATTCGTCTTGGTATACAATATGCTGCATCATTCATAGGTACTTTAAACACAATAAATAACCAATGCAATAGTACGATAAAAAAAATAATAATTAATGTAAGTATGTAAAGCACATGGCACCTACATTAATGTCTAATAGGTATTTACGTAATGTATCATATTATATTATTAAAAGTATTATGGGTGGGGTTTAAAATCACATATTTTTTATGAAAATAATTCAATTCCGCACGTTTATTTTAGATTCTGTGGGGAGAGACGAATTACAGTTTCACAATAATGTTTGTTTTTTGTATGACTCGTCACTCATCACCTTTTGGAGCCTTAGATTTTTAACTTTGAGAGTGGATTCGGGAGCAGATGAATCTAGATTGTACTTTGGGTGGGTTAACTATTTCCAGTATTATTCAAAATTATTAGGGAGACCATACAAAAAATTAACAATGAACGAGAATTTTAACACTGAGCTAATTTTTATCAAAATCGTTTTTGCTTTTTTTTTGTAACTATTCAAAAATTATTAACCGTAGACATTTTTAGAAATTATTCAAATTACATTTTTACTAAATATGATCGTACGATAATATTATCGTATTTTTCAAAATAGTTAGTTTTTTTTTGTTGCTATTTTTGAATATTATAAATTGTTTAGTATTTTTCCATTTTATGTATATGATGATAAATATGTAAGTATAAAACAAAGTATCCTTAGAAATATTCTTAAGAAGAGAATAAGAAAATTATGAAAAATAAAGGTTTTTGGCCGTCTCAGCTCAGAATCGTTTTTGAAGTGTACATACATTACCTACAGTGACTGACTCAATGACAGAAATATACTAGATGCCTAAATATATATATTATATAGCTGAGCGATATCCCTGTTTTTTTGTTCCATTAATTTTTAAACCGTACCTAGTTATAGGTTATTAAAAGCCCAACTTGCATCATTGGCATATTGAAATTGCAAGTCTAAAATGTAATACGAATTTCTGAATTGATTTCTCTTTTTAAGTTGTACGCTTCTGTAAACGGAAACAACGGGGTGGCGTCCTCTTAAATTGTATAGTTATAGAAAACTAAAAAATGTATTCAGGGAAAACAACGTAACGTATTACTGTCCTCGGTGTTTAATGATAACGTCATATAATTCTTAAGTCTATCATAAATATATTATATTCTAAAACCATAGTATAGTCATAGAGTAAACAGACAATAGATTATAAGTATTGCATTATAAAATAATATTTACAGCGGGATTTGGTTAAAACACATAGTGTTAGATTGTTTTTTTTGTCACGTGTTTATTATTTTAAATGCGGTAGCTATGATTTGTTTTTTAACTAACAAATAAACATTAAATTTATTTAGTAACGATTTTTAAAAGTTTATTGCACTTCCAATTTTTTTTATCATACGAACTGCTTACAGCGAGTAAATAAAATAAATTCATCTAAATTATTCGAATAGGTACGTTATATTATAATATAATGTATTAAACTACATAACTGTTTTTAAAAATGCCAATTGAAGAAGAAGATACTTGTTTTTCTGGTATGTTCTTTATACAACTTCTTTCAATATAAATTATACATAGGTATTAGGCATATATTGTTTATTCACTTGAAACTTGAAATTAATTCATTTTATATGCAATTTGATTAGTTTGAAACTAAAAAAAAAAATGAATGAATTGCTGTTCTATTTTGAAATTTAGTGGACTTAATTTTTTTATCCGAATTAACCTTGTTGAGTTTTTTTTTATTTGACTATTTATTTACTTATAGATTTTTAATTTATAATAACACACTAATTCTATGCATACAGTATAGTACAATGACGAGGTTTCCAATATCAGATATGTTAGTAGTTTGTGTATTTTTTGTTCCATTGTAGGAAAATAATAGTGAGCTATTGTGCAGTTGGTAATTGGGCCACATTTTATCTACCTGCCTCGTATAAAATATTTGTTTACTTTTTACTTACCTAAATATACAATGTTTATATTGAATAATTATTTTTTTTTCTAATACATAAAAACACTATTATTATGTAATATATTTATATATATTACCAAACCACATGTTATATAATACTAAACTTGGATCGAATAGTTTGCAATCAACTAAACGATTGCAATTATTTAAAATCTTTGTAAATTACGTTTTTAGCTATTTTTATGCTTTTCATTTGATGGCAGCTACTGCTTATTCATTATCATTTCATTACCTTTTGATAATGCACGCGGTCGCTTCATGTAAAAGTTCATGTGCACTGCAGTGTTAGGTATGTTAGGTATTGTAGTAATTTATATACGACGTATTAATTTAATAGTGGCCCAACTACATAATAATAAAAAATCGTTGAAAATAGTGGCCAATCACCACGTCTACCTGTTACAAATGTAAAACTTTAGTGGCCCAATTACCGTTTCCCTATTTGAAAAAAGGTTAATTGTGGCCCAATTCTCAGGCACCCAGCTGATGATAATATAATAATGATCACTTTTAATTAATTTCAATATTAACAGTTAGTAGGTACTCATAGTAGTATTCATGGTAGTAGTACTCATGGTTCATACGGCACTTATAATTTTAACAAAAAAAATCAAGCTTACGTTGCAAGTCTGTTGTCAACAGTTTATAAATTTCAATTTTAACTATTAATAACACCGTCGGTATAAGGATCTTATTAATGACTAATGAATCATATCGATACGAGTATACATTTTTCATTCAAAACCAAATTCTAAGGAATTATGCGACTTTTAGTGTACCTATATATTATATTATATGTGTATACAACACTCGTTCGTTGTTACAATTTACCCATATTAAACACAGGCCTGATAGTCCCTTGACATATGACTAGATGTAAGTGAAAATCAAAGGTAAGCGGAACATTTTAAAGTCAAAACTAAGTATATTTAATCGAAGTATAAGTATTAGTATAAGTATTTTATACGGTATATACTACGATAAAGTAGGTTGGACATTGTGGTTGGTATTATACCACAATCTATATTTTATACACATTATATAATATTACTTGCATAATTTTTATTGTAACCTTTGTATATATTTTTAATTACCAGTACTTTCAATTTATATTCTACTTTGTAATTCATAACCTCTGTATATATTTCCGTCTAGGCGTTTAATTTAAAAACAAATAAACAACCAATAACCGTATATATTAAACATTTATATAAATAGGTATTTATATAATATTATGTATGAACCGGACTTATCGCTGATGTTAAGAAAATAGTCTATTACATCGGAACGAATGATAAACCACCTCATTGAATGCTAGATGCACCTATACTAAAATACATTTTGCACTTGGCATCGAGCATCTGTTCTGTCGATGACAACATATTCATCATTATACGACTTTATTGGGGTATGGTTTGGTACACCCATTTATACTTGAGTGGGCAGAGTTTAGTGATAGTTTCCTATATGAAAGTGATTCAATAGGGTGCTGAGTGCAGCGCGCTTATCGATTCGCCTAAGAATGATATTGCAACACAAACACAGTCAATGGCTAACTCGTAGGAACGATATTATTTTTTCAGGTTTCAAACAAAAAGTTGCATTGTTCTAGTAGGATTGGTGATATTGGTCGCTGTGGTTTCGTTCGTGTTTGTATACACCCAAAATTCACCCAATGGCGAAATTCCAGACCCGGAATTTGCGTTGCCGCCGTCGAGCATGCCAATGGGATCTTACAGCAACGTCGGCGTCGTGTCCAACGGGGGACCGTGCGCACAGATCGGAGTGTAATTATTACAGACATTTAATACAAGAAATATTAAAAATACAAATGTAACGACTATTTAATTAAGTATCGTGTTTGGTTAACATTAATTACATTAATTGCCGATAATGCCCGATAGACCATTTCACAATAATATAATACTGCATTTTAATTTTTAAACTTTAAATAGATTAATATTGTGTGAACTAAAACAATATTATATTATTATGTTCATCGTATTTTATAGTTTGTAAACAGTGAATTTTCTAATCAGTTTTGAGTTAGAACCGGTTTATCATAAAAATAATTATAAATGGTTTCTAATATTAATATTTACTTGCCGTGTAGGTACATTGTGTTTAGGTTAATTAATAGGTTAATAAATTATTTCCACAAAATATAATATAACTTGTTGTACCTACTTGTTATTATAATAATTTACTGTTATCAGTACAACAAGTTACTCAATATTTATTTCAACCAACATTAGGTACTTATTAAATGAGATAGGTACTATAAAATGTATAAAAAAGAAGCCCTCATTGAAAAATCAAGATTTAAATATAATTGATTTCATCCATAAATGTAACCTACTAAATAAACTTAAAAGTTGTGATAATAGTTATTCAGGAATTGTTAATAATTATTAATTACTATTAATTATTAATGTTAATCTAGTTGTACATAAATAGATATTATATTATAACCTTTGCTGTTGAAGCCTTAAAACGTATAAATACAAAAAATGAAAAAAAAATTTAAACAAATATTATCATAAATATTATTATCTTACACTAACCTTAGGGCACGGATAAAAAATAAAAAATAAAAATAAAAAAAAATAAAAAAAAATAAACGAAATAAACATAAAAAACCTCGATAGTCATATTTTGTTTACACGATGTGTTTAAATATTATTATTATAGAAAACGTTTAAAAATAAATCGACGAATTTCATAACTTTTACGAACTTATTTACGATAGAGAATACCTACATCTATATTATTTACTGGTATGTATTTAAGTGTGTATTTACACTTTGACTACCTAACTACTTAAAACAAAATGTATTGTTCTCCGATTAATACGACAATTTTAATATTTCGATCGTTTTAAAAAGGGACGTGATGGCTAGAGGAGGAAATGCCGTGGATGCCGCTATAGCAACATTGTTATGTGACGGTGTTCTATGTCCCGAGTACATGGGTATTGGTGGAGGATTTATGATGAGCATCTACAACGCAACAACCAAAAAAGTAATGACGATCAATGCACGTGAAACTGCACCGGCCGCTGCAACTTCTGAAATGTTTGTAAAAGATCCCAAAAAATCGATGTTAGGTGAGTACATTAAATGTACATTTAAAAAAGAATACTCAGGTTATAGATTTGTTGAGTTCAGAATAAGTTGTGTACTATGATTATACTCCATTTGATTGTGTAGAAAAAAATAGACCGATTTTAGACTAAAGTGACATTCGACACTCATATTATTTGTTACGGTTAAAGTACAATCGATTGACCTTGGTGAATTCTAAGATATACTTAAGTACTAATTACATCAGTCAAACCTCGAATGAATATTGTAGTTCTGTAATCTGTTCTGGCTTTTACAAACGAGAAATGGTAAATCTGAGGATAAATTATCTAATGTATTATGCCTTCTTTTAACGTAACATATACACTAGGCATACCGTCCAGTTGTTAATATATGTATATTGTTTAAATTGTTTCGAGTACTATTAGAAGAAGTAAATAATAAATATTTGAATTGCTTATTTTAGCTATCCATATAATTATATATATTTAATTATTTATCATGTTAAAATGTTATCAGTCTGACACTTATACAACAGTAGGTACCTATGAAAGTTAATTAATATCGACCGACAATTTTGAATTTATACTTATTTAAAATATCCAACAGGTGGCTTGGCGGTTGCTATTCCAGGGGAACTCAAAGGCTATTCGACGATTTATAAATTGTACGGTGGCAAGGTTTCGTGGGAATCGTTATTTGAGCCAACTATTAAGTTATGTGAAAATGGTATAAAGATCAGTGAACGTCTAGCGTTAAACATGCGAAATCACGAAGAGTTGATAAAGAATGACCCATTTCTCAGGTATAGCGAAAAAATATATTACTTTATTTTATTTAAATTTTTTTTTAGCTTTGGAAAAACTTTTTTTATAATTAAATGGGGATATTGTATTTTAGAGAAGCATTATTCGATGAAAAAACAGGCCATGTGAAAAAAGTTGGAGAAGAGTACAAGTTACCAAAGTTAGCAGAGACCATGAAAATCATATCAGTTGAAGGTGCCGATGCCATATACAACGGGTCGTTAACATATCAATTAGTGGAAGATTTAAAAAAAGTTAACAGTATTATAACCGAAGAAGATTTAGCCAATTACGAGTTAGTACCAATCTATATTTGAACTAATATCGTCAATAAGTATTTATAATTATTATATAATATTATTGTGGTAAAATAATAACAAAACCTTACACTGGTGATATAAATTAAAGTATTATTATTGGAAGTTTTTAATTTTAATTTCGTGTGAATTACAATAAATTTTATCAATAGCAAACGCCATGTTTTAGGGTAGAAGTCGAAGAATCTTTTTCCGTAGACTTAAAAAGTGGACATACAATACATGTGGGACCACCACCTGGTTCTGGTGTAATCTTAGCTTACATACTCCGAATATTGGATGGAATATTACCAGCACCAAATTCTGGATTAGACGCACATCGTTTGGTAGAGGCATTCAAATTTGGCTACGGCGAAAGAACACATTTAGGTGATCATAATTTCGTAAACGTATCCAAAGTATGTTTTCTGCTTCAAACACTATGTTAACACATTAATATTCAAATAAATTGTATTATTTGTAGATTTACGAAAAAATAACATCGGATAGTTATATAGAAAGTATTCGAAATAAAATATCCGACAATTTCACTTCGTTGGACCCAAAGTACTATGGTGCTGACTTTGACATGCCAGAGAACCACGGGACTGCTAACATTGTCGTAACCGATTCCTTGGGTAACACTGTAGTGGGAACCAGCACTTTGAACATATAGTGAGTAGAACATATGTTATTTTTCGAATATCAGAAAAAACAATATCAATAAACTTAAAAAAAAAATATATATAAATAATATTTTGAATTTTCTTTTAGCTTTGGCTGTGGTTTCGTATCTCCTAGCACTGGTATTACATTAAATAATGAAATGGACGATTTTTCTACTCCTGGAGTCACTAACTATTACGGTATTCCATCTTCACCCGCTAATTTCATTGAACCAGGCAAAAGACCCATGTCTTCAATGTGTCCAACTATAATCACCGACAAAAATGGAGACTTTGTTCTTGGAGCAGGAGCAGCAGGTGGATCGAAGATCACGCTTGCTACTGCCTACGTACGTATGATTTATTTAAATTAATTGTGATTAATTATTGAATTATATTATATATTTTTATATTATGGTCGTCCGAATTTGATTATTTTATTTAGCAACTAAAAATTGTATGAACATTTATTTAAGTCTAGGATTAAACATTAACCATGCCAATATCTCGAAAAACCATTTAAATGATTTTTTTACATTGCAATAATAAAAACATATTGTAAAAATTGCATACAAATTATAAATAGCAAATTAACGAAATTAAAATAAATTCAGGACATTGTTCATGTTTACAATTAAAACAAATCTAATGACCAATCAGGTAAAATTGATAAATTCCTAAATATTTTTACAAAAATAAATTTGTTCTAAGAAATAAATAATAACATTTATTAGCATTACAATTTACAATGATCAACTTTTAATGTTTATAAATATTTTTTAATTTAATCAATCTCTCTGTCTTAGGGACATTATGTGTATATTTATATAAATGGTGTTCCGTATAAGTTACATTATACACTTATTAATAAATAAATTAGCAATATTGTTAAACGTTATTATGTCTTAATTCAAAAAATACTAATCTTAAGAGACTTTAAAATTAGAATTAGATAATCTAGTTGATTATAATATTATAATTTACATAGTTGAATTAGCTGTAAATAAACTGTATTTTTACATTACTTTAAACTTATATACAAATAGGATAACATTTAAATACTTTTGTTTTTAGGTATCGGCCCTTAAACTATGGTACAATATGACATTGAAAGAAGTGATAGACAAACCTAGAATTTATCACCAACTTGTTCCTATGGAAGTTCAATATGAATACGGAACGACAAAGGTTGTTATAGAAATGCAATAAAAGATTATATTTAATATAACATTTTTTCACTATTTAATTATCCATGTTTTGATTTTTAGTCTGTTGTACAAAAACTTAAAGATATTGGTCATCCAGTAACTAGGTTGCAGAATACCATAGGTTCAGCAGCGACAGCAATTGCCAAATCACCCTCAGGAATGATCGAAACCATGCCAGATTTCAGGAGACCAGGAAATTCATCCGGATACTAACAGGATATTATGTTAAATATAGATTATGTTTAATAAATTATTATTGTAAAATGTACCTTGTGAGTTCCTAAAACGATTATAACCACGACTACGAATGATGCGTGGTCAACAATATGTATCGATCATCGATGTGTAACATAATACTACTTGTGTTATCATTTTATATTGTTCGCAAATTCTAATTTTTCATATAAAATGTATAATATATAGGTAGGTATAAATAGTATTGTAGGTTAATTATTGTAATGAAAATATGAGGTCTATATATGTCAAACAATTCAAATAATTTTAAGCAAGATTAATCTTTAAAATAATATAAACATTTAAATTTTAAATTTAAACTGTTTGTTTAACTAGTAATAATGTTAACGCTGAATTACTATAATTATTGTCAAGTTCTTGGTGACATCAAATGTTGCTTAGTATAAAATATTCACTGTTGGTATACAATAACACTATACAAATTTTATGATTAATTTAAGTTCTCAATTGCAACAAAATAGCCTATAAAATAAATCTTGTTAATAATGTTAATTATTTATGTACTTTATGAAAACTTGAATGTCACACAAATACGTTTATTCTTTATAGTTATTTCTAACATAGTGTTTATTTTAAATCATTGTATTGTATTAAGAAAAATAATATTATTGAAGTTTTTGTTAAAATAATTTTACATTTTTTTGTCGTCACTGGAAGAACTGCCGATACTAACCTAAGTCTGTCCACATGGTTTTCAGTTATTTGCACTTTTAAATTCACAAAATACAAAAATATAATTTGTAACAATATTTTACAGCAAAATGAGTTAGTTCAATGTGTGATTATTGATTAGTACACAACATATTACAATACTTAAGGTCATAGGTGTAAATTGACTAAATTTTTTGGGGGACTCAAGCTCCCCTCCACATAGGCTATAATATAAGTACAATCATAGTACTTATTACTAGATTTTTAACTGGGGGGACTTGACCGAAATTTGGGAGACTAATTCCCCCCAAGCCCCTCCCCCCTATTTGCTCCAGTGCTTAAGGACTTCGGAGAAATTGTGTTTTTAAAACAAAAACATATCTTACAGAAAAAACTCGCATCATGTAGAATAATTTTTGTTTTGATAATTAGTTAATTTTATTTTTCTCAAAGAGCACACTTTTCAGGGTCAATTGATCAAAGACCAATTTCCAAAATTATTTTATTTATTTTTTATAAAGTATATACAATCTGTTCCTTTAGGGACAATAAGAATATGTGATATTAGAAAATATTTACATGAAAACGTGATGTGTGGAGTCACCCAGTGGTTGCACTACCCTTATTTGATAAAAAATTATATAACTATAGAAATTAAAAGCTATTGTTCCTGTAAATTAAAGTAATATTATTTGGATGTTTTCATATTTGTATATGTATTACGGGCGCAGTGGAAAATTCGGACAATGTATACAATGCCCGGGCATTGTATACAGTGACCGGGCATTGTATACAATGTCCGAAGTATATTGGGCAATGTAAATTGTGAAGTATATATACAAATAATCTGCATAATATATTATGTTTTTATTGCAAATTATTAATATTACATTATTATACATAATTAATAATCATCAATATAACATAATATAATATATTAATATTATTTTTTTACAATAAACTACTATACTATTTATACTAATTAATTAAAATTAAAATTAAATTAAATTAAATTATTTATTTTATTTAAATAAATAAATGTTTATTTAAGCACTGCATAATATAAACTGAGTGACATAGTAATATATAATATATTAATATTATTTTTTTTTCTTATAAAGTATAAATAGTTATATGTTACGTCTATCCTTTGGTTAAACACTAATGACATTTTGTGAATGTACTATATATTCCAATAACGAAACCGATAAATATCTTATCGCATATAATTTTGGTACGTACAGTTTTACTTTAGTTGTAATATACTGTCACTCAGTTTATATTGTGCAGTGCTTAAATAAATATTTATTTATTTAAATAAAATAAATAATTTAATTTAATTTAATTTTAATTTTAATTAATTAGTATAAATAGTATAGTAATTTATTGTAAAAAAAATAAAAACAATATTAATATATTATATATTATGTTATATTGATGATTATTTAATTATGTATAATAATGTAATATAAATAATTTACAATAAAAACATAATATATTATGCAGATTATTTGTATAAATACTTCACAATTTACATTGCCCAATATCTCTCGGGCATTGTATACATTGTCCGAATTTTCCACTTTGCCCGTAACATATATAATAATTTGCTTTAGAAGTTTCAAATTGCAAGTACTGTTATGGGCTACGAAATTCTTAATGTTATGTACTCATACTGGCAAAGGTGGGCAAGTTAGTGAAAATAATTAACTTAAGTTGAGTTAAGTTAAGAGAACACTAGATCGATAAGTTAAAGGTTTGTCTACTTTTTTAAATTTGTATGTAGATCACATAAAGAGTGACTGCGTTCTTGAGAATTATCTAGTTTCCTAAAATACAATAATCAATTTTATTGAATTTTTTATCATAATGTTTAGCAGTGGCGCCGAGGTGTATGGAAAATACTATGCCATTGTACATCAAGGGGCCACTCACTATTGTATTTATTTATCTTTATAGTTAAAATTCTTTACACATAACATTCTGTATAATTTATAGTTTTATTTAAAAAAATCTCCTGGTAAATACAAGTGTACTATAGTTCATAATATTTGACTCGTACATACAACTTTATTTATACGATAATTTAATTTTAGCATTTTTTTCCAATTTCTAAGATCCGAAGGTTGCTAACCGAATTTTTCCTATCGATGATTGTTATTTGTACTTGAAACATAATATTATGTAATAATATTGTGTATAGCTTTAGGCCTATCTAATCTACTAAAATATATCCATATACAAAATTATTTTGTCAAGAAAAATAACAGAAATGTTAGTGTTATTATGGTATTGGACGATTTTTATTTTTATGTTAATATTTAAGTATAAACGAACAATATTTCAATTTTTTTTTTAACTCGATAGATCATTTTTATTTTTGAATCACCTGTGAAAAACTAAGTTATTTCATCTACCGAATAAACTAATTAAGTTAAAAGGTTTATTAGAAAATAAACTCACTAGTTAAGTTAATAAGTTTAAAAAAATTAACTTTTAAACTTAACTATATATGCTAGTGTTATAATAATGTATTAATGTTATGTATCTCGTGGCTATTGCAAAATAACAGAATATGTTATGTAACTACGAATTCTTAAAAACTATACCTACGTAGTGGAATAACGAATAACTAATAAGCATTGTCAATTGCCCAAACCATCAAGGATGGACACAATTCCACGAATCCGAGATATCTCTGAAACCATCTAACTTCTGAAAAGTCATAATCCATAACCATAATTCTTCTAAGCTAAACGATATTAATTTGTATTCATAATCACGAACTCAGGTATAAGTAAGTATTTCGATGAGTTTATACAATTTTATTGAAAACTTGAAAATTGAAAATGTCTGTAAAAAGCTCAAAACAAGTTAAAGTATTTTGAAAATGTTATCAAGTATACAAAATGATAAAATAAACATATGGTGTAAATTGTACAATGTCGTGAAAATTTAAACTTCAAAAGCTCATAAAAATGTAATTTGACTTTATTTCGACTATTTATCGTGTACACAGGAAAAAAAGCACATATAATTTTAAAATCAATACATTCATCACTCCGTTCAGAATCTAAAACGATATATGCTTGGTAGATGATTAAATAAGAAAACTCGTTTGAAAACCTTGAGTTTAGCAAAATAAAAACATCAAGATAATATATTATTCACCTTCTACTATTCATAAATATATTAAATTGTTACCTAACCTTAACAACCAGTGACATCGGTTAGTAATTTTAGGAGAGTTTCTGGGGCTATAAAATAATATCCCCAAATGTTCCACTATGATCTTCAAACGTATGCGTTGTTTTCCCATCAGTTTTCCTTATCAATCACATAATTCTCCTTAAAATTCCATTTGTATTGTGACATGAGTTAAACCTAGTTTTGCCCTCAAAAGTACTCTAGTGCAGTCATATTCGACCCCGTTGGGGTCAAACTGGGGGAGGTGTGAGGGAGATAGATCCCCACTAGTGGTGTGGCCAATAGGTGGGGTTTTGTGCGTTTAAGCCCCTGCATTGGCATTTTTTCCACTTATAAATGTATTATTTATATACGAAAACTGTAAGAAACTTAGTTTAATTTATGGTTAAGCACTCCCACATTGCAAAACCCTGGCTACCCCACTGATTCCCACACGATCTTTTTTCAATATTTATAATAACATAAATTATAAACTATACTTTTAATGATTAAATAGTGCATAGTACTAAAAAATCAGGTCCCCCTTGATAACTTAACCCCCACTAATTCAGAACATCTTAGAAAATGGCAGTGTACCTGAGGATTTTGATTCCGCGTATACCTCTGCTATGTCTGAGAGAGTCCAGAGGATATTTCTGCTAGCTGTGAGTTACACATAACCTTATACACCCCTCAGGCACCTCATGGCTTCTCATTCATTCTAGATTGGCTTAGACTCTCTAGTCCGACACAGGTACAGGTCCCAACTATATTTTCTCTCTAATCTCTCTTTCATGCAAACTCGACTTCCTGCACGTCTTGAACACATTTCTATTGTTAGTTTCAAAGTTCCGTTACACCATACTAGACTAAGTAAATGTTAAATTAATTGATAGCACAGCACTATTAAAACATGGTTATATTAAGTAGTATAGAGTTGATATATGACACGGATATAAGTAATTATTGACGCATCACTCGTAAATATATTGCATTTGATGTTTATAAGTCAGTATTTTTAATCAAGTACTTACCTACATATTAATTATAATTACCTGTGTGGAAATCAACAAACATTTAAATATTTTTTCAACGATTTATCTATCGTCAAAAAACAAAAAAAAAGTTATAATTATTAATCACACGATTAGAATAGTTTAAAATGGGAATTTGGCTTTGGTAAATGTTTTAATATCTAACAACTAACAAGTCAAGTCAACATACTTTAATTCTCAACCTGCGTTATACTATACTTTTCTGAACAATTTTGTTCAAATTATTACTTTATTAAATTTATGTTTAAGTTAATAAGCAATAGATTTAACAATAATATGGATATAGCAGGACCCATATACCTACTAATAATTTACATAATATTTATAATTTTATTCCGAACATATTTTTATAACAATTTTATTACCTTATTATTTTTATTATTTCTTTTGCTTTTTGTGAAATCATAATAATAGTAAATATTAAATACAAGATACAAATAATTATTTGTTATATTCTGAATGTTAAATTATTATATCGAGAATTATTATCGATATTCAATAATCGATAGTTATGAACGCAACTATTTGAAGTGTTTTATTATAATATACTTAAATAGGTGTTATTAATTATATTTGTACTTCTAACTCCTACTTATGTAAGTTTTTAAATTGCCTTATTACACAATACAAAACATTTACGTCACATGAATCTGAAGAACTTATTTCAATATACACATAAATAGGTATTACATTTATACTGGTAGTCACCAATCGTCTTTAGATTAGGTTTTCGATTGGTTTGTTCTTGACAAAAATATTTACTCGACGTTTAGTAGGTTTATTTATTTATTATATTATTTATTTATTTATTTATTTATTCATTTCGGAAATATGAACATGAATCTCATTATTATAAATTACCCGATTGGACTAGACCCAGAATTGTATGTTAGAGCACCAACATCGTTTCCATTTACTAAGATTATTGTTTTTCAGATTATAATATTTGTTCGACCAATACGCTCAGAAGAAGATAAAGTAGTATAGTCACCGCACGTGTGTTCGTACTGCTTTTAACTTTTCGCCTCCAAATTTAAGTCTGTACAATAAAAGGCCAAATATAATGCTTATGACTTTGTAAGTTGATTTTATTATTATTAAATTTAAAAAAAAATATACTACCACTTACCTAAGAACTAATTAGTTTTGTAATGTACTAAGTATTATGACCATCATCCCCAGATTTTATTTGTACGTTAACCTACTTTTTCATGTTGAACAATTACTTATAACAATATTACTATAGGCTGTTGAATATTTCTTGTCTCTAAAATTAAATGGATATAAATCATTCTTAAATAAAAATAATAGTACTTTAAAAGAAAAGTTTTCATCGTATCTGGAATCAAACATCTGTACTAAAGTAGTACAATTTTCATACCAAAAAGGGTTCGATAACAATACGTAATTCTTAAATTTTGTGGTATTTTTCGATCACTCATAATTACAATTTCCAGATCCAAGGTAACCGAAATACTTAATTTTTGTATATTATCCTATATAAGTGTTATTATAGCTATTTAACCATTAATTTTCGATTAGATTTACTATTTAAGTAAAGCAATTTAATTTCACTACATAATATAACAGTCATATAAACGGATTTTACAATTTTTGATTCTAATAGAAACTTACTCTTTCTACTTAAACATATCATTGCGGGAGTGGGATACTTAAATAATATTTATTTATTTTCTCATTCAAATTTAAATGTACACTGTACAGGCACCTATTGTTCACAGTTGCACGTAAATAATTACATCACATAGGTAGTTAGTAAGTTGTAACTAATTGTAATTATACAATTTCTTTTTAAAATTATGTGTGTCATACACTTTGCAGCATAGCCATATGCCCATATGGCAGTAGAATTAAATACAATTTATTATACAGTGTGTTCACGACGAAGTACGACCTTATGTTTCAGCTGTATGACCTTGGATTGAAAAGAGGCTTTCGGGAGGTGAAAAGAGTACCTACATACACATTTGCGGGCAAATTTCAAATTTGTAACTCTCTTGGTACGCACATGCGCAAAACAATTTACTTTAAAAAAAATTACAAGTCCAATGTTTTTCCACAGACTTGGGTCTATTATAATTTTTACAATGTTCATTTTACAATCGAGTTATCCCTCATATTTTTTAATTTGCTATTTGCAAAATTTTGCAATCCTACTGATAGACCTGATAAAGGGATATGACTTTTAAAAACTAGTATGAATATGTTCACTTGAGATCGGTCATCCCACATTTTTTGATATTTAATTTAATTTTCTAATAACCAACATTTAAATTTTAAGTATTCAAATAGCAATTATTGGAATTGAGGAATAAAATATTAAAAAGTGGCCTGCTTGATCTTAAATAGACATATTAACGAATTTATATCAGTTTTCAGAAGTTGTATCGCGTGATTAACAAAAGATTGAAACATTTTGGTTGAAATAGTTGTCCGTTTACAATGCCCTTAAAATCAAATTTAATTCATTTAAGTATAAAATTTGATCATATTGTACTTTACCAATTTTATAATAAGAAAAAACCTTTTCCTACATAAAATGTTCAAACAAAATTACTCTACCCTAAGCAGTAGAAAAAATTGGACTTGCCACTAAAAAAAAGTAACTTATATTGAGTACTCGCGTACTGAGAGAGTTAAACATTTTAAATAATTTACCTGAACATTTGTACTCAAGTACTCCCTATCACCTCTCGAAAACTCCATTTCAATTCAAGGTATGCTGATATATGCTAATATATATATATTGGTACCTTATATCGGGAACACATTGTACTTTACCTACATTGGTAAATAAAGTCGAGCCAGATAATTTCCACCATATGGAGTTAATCCCCCCCCCCCCAAGTCGCTATCATAGTTTTTGCGTTTAGTCCGATATTGTTTTTTTCTAATCAGAAACAGTCGTCTTGTTCGAGTAGGACTGGTGATACTGACTGTCGTCGTTTCATTCTTGGTGGTATACGACCATCAGGAATCCTCTGAGCACAACTCTGCCAACAGAATCTCCGACAAGGAATTAGGATGTCCACCGTCAAGCATGTTGATAGCTGTCTCGTTCAACGAGGTCGGAAACTCATCATACGTCGAACCATTCACACAGTCAGTAGTATATATAATAACTGAAATATTTTTAATTTCGATTGTTATTATTATTAATAAGACTCACACTGGAACGATATTGATTGTTTTTCTTCAGATTTCAATCAAAACCTTGCATTTTTTTAGTAGTACTGATAATACTGACAGCCATAGTTTCGTTCTTAGTCTTATATCCAGAATCACATGTCACCGACCACAAAATCGATGATCCGGAATTTCAAGTACCACTGCAGTCGAATATGACGGCGGGGTTGTACAATAAAGTTGGAATCGTATGCAACGGTGGCCCGTGTTCACAAATCGGAGTGTAATAAAATTATTAAATTACCCTATTATTACCTAAATAACAAAAATATTGCCAACATTTCGATTTTTAATATATTTAATGCTCTGTTACTTATACTAGTATTGTTTTCTAAAAACAACCATAAATTGTTCACATTTGATTTGCACGATTCCAATTGTTTTGCAAAAGGGATGTTATGTCAAAGGGTGGAAATGCCGTAGATGCCGCTATAGCTACAATGCTATGTGATGGTGTTCTATGTCCAGAATACTTGGGAATTGGTGGAGGTTTTTTAATGAGCATATACAATGCAACAACCAAAAAAGTAATCACGATCAATGCACGCGAAACAGCTCCAGCAGCAGCAAGTACTTCAATGTTTGTTACAAACCCCGAAAAATCTATTTACGGTACGTATTAGGGCAGCAAAGGATCAATTGTAAACTTTATTTTTAATTTTCTGTTAAACATATGCGTGATATCGGAGAACAGTGAGTTTTATAAATACGGATGATAAACGCAAGTAAAATTATTTATGCTCCAAGGAACTAAACCATATCCACAAAATAAAATCGATGTGTTTATTGTTTAAACAAAAATATTTCAAATTAATAAAATATCTGCAGGAGGATTGGCAATTGCGGTTCCAGGTGCTTTAAAAGGCTACTCGGCTATATATAACTTATACGGTGGCGGTGTTCCATGGGAATCGTTATTCGAGCCAGCTATACAACTATGCGAAAACGGCATAGATATCAGTGAACGTCTAGAGACAAACATGAAGAATAACCAAGACATGATTAAAAATGACCCATCGCTAAGGTACAATAAAATCTATGTATGTATAGTAACATTTTTTTGTTTTATACTTTTATGCCTATAGCTTATACGTTAAAGTTTCAAGTACATATAGTATATACTGTATATGTATATAGGTATACAACTACCTAATACAATGGTGTTTTGAAGGGTATATGTGGGTTGTGAGTATACGGTGTATATGCTACCTATAATAAAAATATGTTCGAGTTGACGCCATCATGGACTACTTAGGTATCTAATAATAATGGCTAAGATAGTTATTAAGTTAAATGTTATAGAAAGGTGATCTGTGAAGTAGTTGTTAATACTTGGGTAAATAAAAAAAGTAAACAAAACAAAGGAACAACAAATGTTTCTACTTTTAATTTTTTTGATTTAATGAAATTCAGTTTTATTGTAAATTTTTAGAGAATTGTTCTACGATGAAGAATCTAGTGGTGTAAAGACTCCTGGACAAATTTACAAATTACCTAAATTAGCAGAAACACTGAGAATAATAGCGAAAGAAGGCGTGGATGCCATTTATAATGGTTCGTTGACGTCTCTAGTTTTAGAAGACTTAAAAAAAGTAAAAAGTATAATAACCAAAGAACATTTGGCTAATTATGAGTGAGTAGCTTATTTAGTTCATTGATTTCTGTGATTTTTAATTTATTGTATTAAAGCTAGAAATTTAGTTTATAAAATGTTGTAAACGAAATTTTTAATTTTTAATTAGTATTAAAAGTCGATTATAAAACCAGATGTCATGTTATCAGTGTTGAAATCGAAGAATCTTTTCCCGTTAAATTGAAAAGTGGACACACAATACATACGGGACCACCACCTAGTTCTGGTATAATATTGGCCTACATACTCCGTGTGTTGGACGGCATGTTACCAGCACCCAACGCAGGCTTGGACGCTCATCGATTGGTATATAATATGTACTTTCCAAGCGAACGCTGGTGTCATAATTATCAATTGGTTTTTTTCAGGAATTGCAAAGAAGGTTAGATCAAAAGCTAGGAAAGCCAGGCAGCTACCTGGCAGGAATTGATCACTCAGGCAATGTTAAGCCTATGACAATTGGTGCTCGTTTGTATAGGCTAGAACAGCAGGTAAAATGTAGTTCACTAGACCAGAGGTTCCCAAACTGTGGGTCGCGATTATACTTTTAGTGGGTCGCGCTATTTTTTTAAATAATACAAAAATATAATCATCTATTACTTTTTGTTGATGTTCAAAGTTCAAATTCAGTTTTATCGTCAATCCTTATCTGTGAGTATGACAATTACGAGTTTACCAGCGGCCGTGTCAAATACTATATATTATACTTGTTATACTTTTTTTTCGTAATTACATACAATTTAATAAAATAGTTTAATTTTCTGTTGTATGGTAAAAAAAAAAAAAAGGTCATTCATTGATATTGTGGGTCGCCATATTTTAAAAAATTTTCAAAATAGGTCGTACAATAAAAAGGTTTGGGAACCTCTGAACTAGACATTAAAAACTTCGAAAATAAATCATTTGATTGGCCGTATCCACTATTTACACAATGGCATGGGTCAGTCTCAGAGGGGGTAGAATCATTCCAAAGTTTCAAACACTATATGAGCGTTATTTTATAATTTGTATACTGGATTACTTAGAAATTCAATACATTTTTCATCCTTGTTTTATGTTTTAGCTATCCATTATGGACAAGAAGCTGGACCAGTTGGTGTACCTTTTAAAAGTCCAGACGCACAGACAACAGTTTCCGGCCTTAGAAGAACAAGTTTAAACGTTTTAAACAACTATCAAAACGTCTCCTTTTCATAGATCACCCGACCAATGTTATTATTTTATTAAGGATCAAAATAAATTTCATACAGTCACGCAAAATTAATGTACACACATATCCGTTTGACTTATAATAAGCTTTATTTGGTAACTTTATCCTTTCGATGACGTGGACCACATTATTGGTTGTTGAATGACAAAAACTAACATAATAAATAATAATAATAATAATAATAACAATAATAATACTATTTAGACGAAAATTAATATTTTTATGAGAACCCTTGTCTGAAGCATCTTAAGAAGGAACCTAATTTTAGGCTAATGCACAATAAAATTTAATATAATACATTATTATTAAATATAATTATCGTTGAATAAATCTAAAACACTATTTTTCTATGTCTATTTAATACAAAAAACCATACTTGAATTAATATTATAAATATATTTAATTATTCTAACAATAAAATGTTACAATATGCTTTGTCAGTAATTTAGTGTAAATCACTTAATATCTCTCGTAAACACTTTAATATAAAATTGATTTTAGTTATTAGTTTCTTTTATATAACAACTGGTGATTTCTTTAGGCTTAATTAATTCGAATTTTATACATTCTTAGGGTTACGAGTACATGGATATTATTATATTAATATGTTGTAGTTGGTAAAAACAAATTGAGCTTATAGATGTTAGAAATAGTTTTAATCAAATAATCTGTTATTTATTGAAATTATATTTATTTATGTGGCAGAGCGTAAACATTCTTCAAGATTTATTTTACTTTATTTGATAGTGATTTGAAAAAGCAATAATTAAAAACATTTACTCGGTGTTCAAACGAAGAATAATAATAACGACGAATCCAAACCCTTAATATAATCAACATCCACCCAGTTTGTTTTTATTTTACATTTTGAAATCGATAAGTTTCAGAAACTCATTTCATTTATATGAAATATATTTTCTTATTTTAATCTGTAAACCGTATCCCTGAAAGTTTTCCGGCGCGCACAGTGACCAAAATTAGTTTGAAAATTAAACAATCAAATATAAGACTAAAATAAAAACATATTATTTTTCATAATAGAATACTTTTTTTTTCTTTTTCTTTTTTTATTGGGACCAATAAACTCCGATAACAAGGATAATTTTAAAACGTTATAATATCAAAAAATTCTAAAAAAAACATGTATAATAATTATTATAATAAAAGATAAAATTGAGTGTACCGTTTTATTATGTATGTGGAAAAATATGTTCTCATTTCATTCGAACACCAATAATGTCACATAGTTTTAATCAACTATTTTATTAGATTGTATATTATACAAATTACAAGTTACTAAAAAATAGATTTTTAATCTAAAAAATAAAAACAATAATTAAAACTTTATCTAGCTTAATCTGTCAATGTTGACAAATAAGAAGCTGACATTAAATTTTTCTTCACAAATACTAAATTAAAAAGTAATCTTCATGTGTATAGGTACTTATAACTGTTTTTTCAACGTTATCATTTACAATTATCGTTAACGTTCAATTACGAATCGGAATGAATAATAATTTTTCTGTAGGAATATTTAATTTAATATACTGTTTATAACCTATTATGTTTGTGTGGGCTGAAACAAGGGACAATAGGATTTAACTTTTTTAACTATTATTATTTTACATAACTGTTTTTTTAATTTTATATTTTATATATAATAAAATCGTTAACGTTTAGTACCTACCTATATACTTAGTTGTTTCTGATATTTTTATTCAAACAAATATTTCATCAAACATAATATGGTCTATAACTTCTTAAATTTTCTTAATTCAATCGTATACTATATAGGTATTAAAATAGATACTTAAAACTGTTTGCAAATACATTTATAGTTATTGAAGTTACTTCACAGTAAGTACATTGCGTTTTAAGCTGAGTACTTACAGGAAAAAAATTTATATGAACACGATTACAAGTCACGGTTTTCACATTTTATTTTTATCTTTTTTTTCTCAAAATATTTTCTCGTGGATTAGATATGAAAAAAATCCATGCATTTTTTGTTTTGAAACTTTAAAAACGTCTTACTGAATAGTGGGTATTTGATTTGTTATGAATTGACCAATGCATATAATATTGGAAAAACATTTTGTAAAGCAATCTATAATCTTGGGTCTAAATAAGTGCCTTTTAACCACAGTTAGTAATAAATAATATTATTAGCTTAACCTGATAATTTGGTTATAATAATAATTCTTTTCGACGTATATCTTCTAAATTATATATTTATAAAATGTTCGTTTAATCAATATGACAAAAATAAATCATTTTATTTAAACACGAGTATTATGACTATACTTTTTTGTAGTACCTATTTCTACCACATCGTGAATGTATTTTTATTTCATTCTATAAAAACGATAATCAATATTACGAGGATCAGTTCGTACATTACATAGATTGAGGTAGTAGGAAAATAATATAGATAGGTATGTTTAGATAAACATTTCAATTGTATTGACGAATTTTCTCATGTACGGGTACTAGACTTATATAAATAATAAAATAAAAATAAAAAATAGAAAAAAATTAAATAATAACTATCATTATAAGTTTTTAGATCGGTGTGGTCATTTTACACATCGATTCGTTATAATACAACAAAAATGTTCTTTTTATATGATATTTTACTTGATTAGGCGCATTTGTTTTTTATACCGACACTTTTGGCTATAGACTAGTGCAAACAATATTTATAATATAGATTCGTCTACCGCGACTGTAATTTATATATTATAATTTATATAAATCACAAACGTTGCTACTGTGATCATTAAAGTTTAAATATAATGTTGATAATATTTTAATATAGTGTGCCCTTATTATTATATATATTATATTTAGCATGTTTTTTGTACATTCGACTTCAAAAAAAAAAATAGAATTGCTTTATTTAAAAAAAAAAAAACTAAATTTAATAAAAAAGAAAAAACAAACGCCGAACTTATACTCTCATTGTTTACTACTTTTATTGTACATTCATTTTCATTTTCATTTTAGGAACAATTTTCGAGCTTTAGTAAATTTTTTAATCTTGTTAAAAAATTATTATCTATTTATGTATTATGTATAAATGAAAAACAAATTATTATATTTTCAGTCTTTGTATTTATGTTTTAATTTTTAGAGATTTTAATAAGGTATAATACGAGAAATGTTTATGATAATATTATTAAATAAAGCATTCCATTACAAACAAGCATTTCAAATCTTATACCTTTTTACAATATCATTTTATTTAAACGATATCATTTGTACATTAATTATTTACTTTAAACTTTTATTATTAATTAGTTTTTAGTTGTATTATTAAAATACATTATGAATTTTATTATTCTTTATATTAATTAAAATAAAAAAATAAAGCTACAAATTATATGCATTGATTTTTTACCTTATAGATTAATTACACCTGTATCTTATCCCTTTAAAAGGCGTAATTGTTCTATTATCGTGTTTGATGGCATATATGTTGGTCTCTTATGTATAGTCCGTATTACATAATTAAAAAGATCAAACTTAGTAGGTAATACAACTCCTATATAATAATTGATTACTTACTAAGTTTAATTTTATTTTGTAGAATGTAGCAGTAGTCCATGAAAATATGATAAATTTAACATCAATTATGTCCTCATTTCTCTGTATCAAGATCAACAGTACCTATCAACTATTAACCTAAAATTGGACAGCAATTCACAGAACACACAACAATAGTTAGTTGAAAGTTGAAAACACACAATCTTTCGGTTAGGAGTCCTCGGTATTTAAATTGTTCACAGGTGATATTTTTTCCTTGGAATCCTTTTTTATAATGATTTCCAATATTTATTTTTTATTTTGTAGACCTGATAAATAAATCTACCAAAATAAAATAATGGTATAAACCGTATAAAAAATCCAAATTATTTATATTAATTTAACAAATAGATTTAATAGAATCGCTGAAAATTACGATTATTTCAGTCGACTATGGCAATACTCTACTGCAGTCTACAATATCAGTATTCCTAAACTCATAGCTTTATTTACAATAGTTAGAACATGTAATAATGAATTTTTATAATGCAGTATATGGTTATCAAAAATAAAAAAATGTTTTTGAAAAATTGAACTAGGATTAAATAATAGAAAAAAAATTTGAAGGGGGGCATCGGCGCCCGCAGGCAAATTAATTTTAAGAATCAAAATAAAATTTTTTTTAAAAAAACTTGTTAGTATTCAATATTAAAAATAAAAATGGGAAGGGGGGCATGGGCGCCCGCAGACTCGAAATGAAAATTAGGAAAGTGAATCTAATAGGTACTCTGGAGGATCAAAAGTAAAATGTTCCTAATAGTTTTTAAGGTGTCAGGAAAAACCAAGGACCTATGAGTATAAGTTTTATAGTTAGAAAAAATTGAAATCAATTTTATTTCTAGTGGAACTCTAAAAAAAACAGTAAAAAGAAGTTACATACAATTTTCACTGAATTATATTAGTAATATCTATGTATCACACAATTTTTGAATTATGCGCCATTTATAGGCATAATAGAATTAAATCAGAAAACTTTCATAATATTTTGATTCATTATGTTCAATGATTATGTTGAACAAGTTATAGGTAGGTATATATAATTTTAGATTTTTATTATTTTTTTTAAAATTAATGTCGATTAAAAAATTCGTTGGATCAAAAGTCTTGAAAATGTTATACCATCACGTTCCTCATACCGCATAGGAGATTAAAAATAATTATACTATTTGTCTCCTGGCTGGAATAAGAAAACCTAACAACGTATACCATACCTGTACACAATGTGTAAATTGCAATTTAGTTTATTCGAGTGTTATTATATTCAGTTCTGACTTTATAAGCATTTGCATTGCGAATATTATGACTTATGAGTTTAATTGTTCCATCATAGGAGTCGTACGTGTTAGTGTTGTCGGGATGTTGGCATTTTTACACATGAGACATCTGATTGAATCGTTTTATGACGCACGGAAGAACATGCCAAAGAAATTGGTAAAATGTTTTAATAATAATACAGGGTCGAACGATACATCTATTCGATGTAGGTGGTTGGTACCATAAAATATAATGTGATTATTATTTATTCTTATGCATTAGGTAAGCGTGAGTGAGAAATCTATCAACGCAAGTGTTCGAGTCCATTTAGACCCGGCAGCTGTACCCGGTATTATTGACATTGAACAGTTTCAAAAAGTGATAGAAATAAATCTGCAATTGGAAAATAGATTGACCGAGTTGGAAGGTAGTTGTTTCATAATAATATGGCGAATACCTATCTAATATTAATATTTTTGAATATTAAACAAATATGTATCTAAAATAATCATTATTATGTAGAAATGATTCGACGCGGTGATGAAAAACAAAGGATTCAAGATCTACAAGTAACTTACTTATTACCTATCTATAATATTAATCAATATATACTTTGGTATTTTTTACTTCGGAATGGATGGAAATACCCACATTATAATAATATTTATCTCCTATTTGCTATTTCAGGTAATTTAATAATCTTTAGAAATCTCATATTATGATTATGCCCTTCTTAGCTTCATACGTGGTATACTAAATATTAGAACGATAATTTATAACGATTTGAAGTATATTTCACGAAGTATCCATAGTATCTCAATAAATACAAATCATCGATTTACGAGAGGATATTAGGGAAATCTAAGTGCCAAGGGTTGTTTGTAAGAATTTTATATTTACACGATATGTCATAGACGAAGGTTCAGAAAATAATAAGTATCCCTCACAAATAAACAATCACTAATGCAGTTCCTAAGAATTTAAAAATTGAAAGTACAAAGCAGTGGTCGGTAAAATTACTAGGACAAATATGTAACGAAAATTGTTTTGAGACCAGTTACATAATATGGCACCAAGTCCCAAGTTATAATCACGATTGGTTGTTTTAAAGATTTATGATTGAAAATAACTGAAACAATAATGATGAGTCATTAAACGCAATGAACATTAACACAGATGAGCATTCAAATAATAAATTCTAATAAATTTGTATGTTACTCCACGTCGTTGACGCCACCGAGTAATCGGACCCAGGTTCGGACTGTAGGCATTGACGGACTTTAATAGCAGCACGCCAGACGAGCAGCCATTAGGTGCTCGCCTTGCGGAACACAGAAGTCACTGGAACTCTGCCATCTGAGAGCTAAGTCCGTTATACCGGTAACAGCCGTCCGCTTCGTACGAACGTAATTCCAAAGAATTTTTACGAATATACGATCTATTAGAGAATTTAAAAATTTAATGTACAAAGTGGAAGTCAGAAAAAAACCTATACAAATTCTAACAGCACATTTTTTGAGACCAACATTTGTGCCAGTTATAAATTAATGTTTAAGCAGTGTAAGGCGATTATAAAAGACTAGTGGTTTGGTGAGGCGCGGTCGTTCGCTCAATCTGCGGCAACACTCCGAGCGTACGTCATAGGTGTAACTATTGACCAAACACTGGGGGTGCTAAAATTATGCAGAGGACGCAGATCCGTGGGGACTACACCCTTATACCCCCCAAACGCCTACCCTACCAAACCTATTTCATAAAAACTAAAAAAAAA